>NW_015172577.1:251284-274813 GCF_001447785.1 Gekko japonicus
ACGGGAGAGGCTGCAGGGGTGTGGGGGGTGGAAAGCTGAAGAGTGAGGGGGAAATAAAGGTAGGTTGATGATTGGCTGGGAAGGAGATAGGGTTGCCAACTCCAGGTGGGAAATTCCTGGAGATGTGAGGGATGGAGCCTGGAGAGGGTGAAGTTTCAGGAGGCATGTGACCTCAGACAGGTACAAAGCCATAGACTCCACCCTCCAAACCAACCATTCCCTTCTGGGGAACCATCATTGCCAATCTCCGGGTGAGGGCTGGAGATCACTCAAAATTACAACTGTTCTTTAGGTAGCAGAGATCAGTTCCTCTGGAGAAAATGGTGGACTCTGTGTCATTATACCCTGCTGAGGTTGACACTGAGTGTCCAAGGCCGGGGCACCCGCCCAGAGCCTCTTTCTAGAGGGTGTTGTATTTATTTCCACAACGAGCCTTTTTCCTAGTTCTGTATAAAGGACTTCAGCCACTCATATCAGGTGACTTCATCTTGTTCCCCTTTACCATCTCTGTGGACTGCAACAAAGGAATTGGTCAGCATTCTCTTCTTGTGTGCTTTGGCTGTTGACTTTTTTGTGTGAGACAAGATACAGGCAAGTGGATGATTTGTCTACATAATGGGAGAGCCCTACCATAGCTTTCAGATGCTCTTTGTATGATGGGGGCATGATAGGGCTACTAAAGAGCCTTTTGCAGTATCTTGGATGAACTGCTGAAATGTATTATTTGCAGAAGGTTCTGCCCAAATCTTAGCTGTTCACGGTGGGGAAGAGTTTGTTGTCTTTATCCCAGTTTATGTGAGACAAAATGGCTGAGGGGCAATATGGAAGGTGTGGTGGTGGGCAGTACTGGAGACAAGATCAGAATCCCTAGTGGGCTGGAATTGGTTTTAGAATGCTTATCTCTTATACTTGATACTTGCATGAAATCCTTTCTGCTGTTATTGTGTAATGGTTCATTGATCTTTGTATGCAAATATTCAGATATAGGGTACTTTAATTAAACTTATGAAACCAGGGTCTGTAACTGAGTAGGTAAAAGAGAATAATTATGAGAGAGTATGTTTTGTTATATTGATAATTGGGGATGTGGGTCATCACAATAGTTAAAATCGCTTGTGTAGAATCATACATAGATCCACAGATTACAGAGTTTATGGTAAAACCATAAAACATCTATTTAAAGTATCAGCATAGGTCTGTTTAAAAACTACTTTATCCAGTGGCTGATTTTTGAAATGTGTTTTTCTTTAGTAGAAAGTGTCAAAGAACAACTGAAACTCTCATTGGAAAACAAGAGTGGCTTGGTACAAACAGGAGAACTGATAATTGTGCTTGATGGTTTGGTGCTTGACTCAGAGTCACTTACAAACTGCAATTCACTAACCAGTAAGTTAAAGTGGGAAAAATACATGTGGGGAAAATACTGTTTTATTATTCCTTGGTATATGAAGGAGAGGAAAATCTAATTTTTGTCTTACTGTTTAGTAGAAGTCCAGCAAAATGGTGATGCTTTACATGAAAACAGAGAAACATCCACAAGAATCACTTCCAGGTCAGATTTCTTTTATATAAAACAATGGTAACCATGTGATTACCCCTTTAAAGTGTTAAATTGGTATCACAGAATATCAGATTATGTGTTTCAGGGCTAAACTGAGAAGTTTTACCCACTTGTATTCAATTAAGGGTGTTGCTGGAAGAAGCATTACAGAAATTGTGTTGAATTCAAAAATCAACACAAGAACTTGAAAAAACTATTTTTTATCTTCCTCCTCCTCTCCCAGTGGCCTCGTGTGTTACCTAAAATGCCACTGCTGTGATTCTGGAGGGAATTTCTCGAGCACGATGCCATGCAGACTTGCTGGGAATTGTGAGACAATTCCTTCTGTGTTCCCTTATCATTGCAGCCCCCTATACTGCATGGTACCCTGCTCTATATGACCCTCCTTGAGATATAAAATTTCTGGAAAGTTTAAAGCTGTGGAGAAAACCCCTTTTCCCTCATTTTTTTCCCCAAGCAAAAAAAAAAACAACAAGGAAATTTTTGGGAAAATTGAAATATATGCAGTACTTAATTTTCTATCAAACCTAAACTACTTTTAGAGATTTAGCAACTTAAAATATATCATTTATAACTTCATTAGCATATAAATCTGTATCTGGCACATTTATGGAATTTATAAATATAAATTCATTTTCTGTAAGAAGTATACTTGGTACATGAGAAAGAGTTGCAAACTTCTGCACCCTAGCACACATATCTTCATTTTTGCCATCAAATAGGTAGAAAAAATAGAGGTTGAAGGTAGCAAATAAATTCTATAGTAAACAAAAGACAGGGTATTATTTGGACAGAAACTCTCTCAGAGTCATAGCAGTAGGACTACCAGCATATTTGGATATTAAGTTAAACTTTATAACATTGAATACAGAAGTCCAGTGGCACCTTTAGAACCAGCAAAATTTTATTCAAGGTATAAGCAAAAGTGTGCAAGCACACTTTTCCATCAGGAAAATTGGAAAAATAAAGTCCTCAGAAAGAAAAAGCCCCCCCCCCCAATATTTCTTTTTTCCCTGTCAAGTCTCTAGGACCCTTTTCTACCCTGACCCTCATCTGTGGTATTATGGGAGATGCAGTGTGCTGGTGGGGAAAGCCAATGAAAAATCACTTTTACCAAGTTGCTGTATTATGTTGATGCAACTCTGAATCACTTTCTTAGTATTTGTTTTACTGAAAAATAATCTTAAGTCAAATGTGTATCTTCCCACAGTAAATGTTCTTGCTGTGACTATGTTTATGGATGCTCTCGGTAGAGAATTCTTCACAGTGTTTAAGAGGGGTGGGCATGATACAGGGGTCTTTTTGTAGAAAAAGAGCTGCAGGAGCTCATTAGCATAACTCATTAGCATATGCCATACCCCCTGACATCACCGGAAGTGTGTCAGAAGGCCACACCCCCTGACATAAGCCTTCTGGAGGGGTCCCCATTTGGAAGAAAAGCAGGGTTATCAATGTGCACAGATAGACAGAGAGACAGAGGAAGAGACAAGGGACTGTTCTTTGCAGTAAAAGCCAGAAGTCTCCTTTAAATAAAATCTAGCTCTGAGCTTCTGGCCTAAGACAACTGCAGATCTGCTTTCCCGATATCAATGTCAGTAGCAACAAATCAAACATTTGGTACCCAGATATGTAGAAACTATGAAATAACGGACTGATATTCCCTCTTTTTTTCTGGCACCACAGTTAAAGGATAGATTTGTCTGTGTAACAGTTTAAGTAGGATCAACTTTTGTGCAGCATTTCTAGGCTAGATGTTACAACAGAAAGATTAGAAGAGCACAGCAGATCTGATAGTTGCTGCTTTCATAGGGATGGGGCCGGAAGCCTATCCCGGGATGCTGCTTTGTGAGAGCGACTGGCATTAAAGCTATGAATGAGCAATTTGGCTACTGCATAAATTAGTTTGCTATTGAGGCATCTTTCCTGAATTAAGACAAAAATGTATGAGCCAAAAGCCTCCAAGTCGGGTGAAGGAAAAGGGGAGGGGGTGGATCTCAGGGGCTTTTGCCTGACAGAGGTGCTGGCGTGCCCACAGTCAGCCTGGGTGAATTATAGAATCATAGAGTGGGAAGGGACCTCCAGGGTCATCTAGTCCAACCCCCTGCACAATGCAGGAAATTCACCAATACCCCCCCATACCCCAGTGACTCTGTTCCACGCCCAGAATATGATTAAACCTTCCAGGATCACTGGTGGCCAAACTGGCCTGGAGAAAATTTGCTTCCTGGCCCCAAAGTGGCGATCAGCATTTCCCTGGGTGTGTAAGAAAGGGCCACAAGAACTAAGCACTGATGCAATCTTTCCTGCTCTACCTCTCGTGATTTGCCTAAGTTCACACAATCAGCATTATGATCCTTTTAAAGTTGAAAGCATGCTATAAATGCAAAGGACTATTTGTAAGATTATCTGTAAGACACAAGACCAGAACGCATCTCACTTCTGAGAGACCCTATCACTCAGCTTCCATTGCCCCACACACATCCCACACTGGAATAAGAACATAATATCAGGCCATACCACATTGCAATAAAGCCCCTACAACTGTATACAGAAATACTGAGCTTCCCTACCATTTGCCACAACTAGCCCACCACACAACCAGGATCAAGACTCCTAAGTGGACAAACAAACAGGCATACACTCATTTGAGACACTGAGTATTACATTACAACACCTCTGGAACATTACAGCTCAGTAGAGGCAGCACTGCACAGTGGTCAGAGTTGCAGATTGCTGTGGGGAGACCCAGGTTTGTATTCTCACTCTGCTGGCTGAGTGACCCCGGGCCAAATCTCCCCTTCTCTACCTAACCTATCCCACAGGGTTGTTATGAGGATGAAATGGAGACTCATGGGCAGGGTCCCCAGCTTCCCTGGCAGGAACACTAAAAAATCTCTCACAATTGGGCAGCCATAGCAGGCAGGAGGAAAGGAGGTGAATAGCTCCAGAGACTTGTAGAGGAAGAGTCAAACTTTGGGGACTCACCCGTGCACCAGAGGGCCAAGGCAGCAGGAAGCAAGAAGCCTGGGCGAGCTGGGCTCCTCCATGCCTGGCAGAAGATGAGGTGCAGAGGCGAGAGGTGGGCAAGCAGAAGAGGCACTCAGCCAGCCACACAAGCTGCGGTGCAAAAAAACTCCCACTGCCCCAAGCTTCAGGGCTCCCTCGTTAAAGAAGTGCGGAGGCCAGACTCGCAAATGAGAAAAAGCAAGCTCAGGGTTCGGTCCCATTATATCCTATGGGCCATTGAAGTCAATGGCGAAAACATAGGGTATATTCTGGGGGCTGTGTCTGCCCCTCATCTCTGTTTTCCAACTTTCCTCTCCCCTCCTGTGGTTGGCTTTCTGTTAGATCGCCCCTTTTGCACTTTGGACCCTAGGATTCTCAACTTCCATGCCTCTGGGCATCTCTGCCCCCCACCGGGCTTAATATCATCAGCTGCCCTTGCTGTGCCTGCCCCTTGTCTTGTCTGTGCCTGCCCCTTGTCTACTTACCTTTAAAGCCCTACATGGCCAGGGTCTGACCTACCTGAGGGACCGCCTTTCCCCATATGTACCTCAGAGACCACTACAGTCAGGGGCTCAACATCGCTTGACTATTCCGGGCCCCAAGGATGCAAGGCTCACCAGTACCAGGGCCAGAGCCTTTTCTGTGGCTACTCCTTACTGGTGGAACGAGCTCCCGGAGGAGATCAGAGCCCTGCGGGACCTTTTACAATTTCGCAGGGCCTGCAAGACGGAGCTCTTCTGCCAGGCCTTTAAATAGGAGCCGCCACTACTGTTACCATCAATGATTCCATTGAACTTCTGGAACCTAGGACTGGCCCAGATGCATTGCTAGGCCTCTATCTGCTCGAGGGATGATGACCGGACGGACAATGTGGATTTAGATCTGAAGAGCACGCCATCTAATCTTTTAGCACTGCGAGCACTTTATTGCTAACTGCTATTTTCTTATGTGATATGAATTAGTATGTATTTTATGTAGCTTAAAATTTTTATGGTTATGCTAATTAGGTACATTGTACCACTCTTGTTAGCCGCACAGAGCCTGTTTGCAGGGTGGGCGGGGTATAATTGCTAAGAGGCATATTAATAATTTTCCAATTCTCCACACACACCCCTCCTGTGGGGTCACCTCTTTTGCACTTTGGGCACTAGGATCCGCAATTTCGGCACCTCTGGGCACCCCCTGCCAGGCTTAACATCATCAGCTGCCCTTGCTGTGCCTGCCTCTTGTCTTTGTTTTCCAACTCTCCACCCCCCTCCTGCACCGGACCTCCCATTGGGTCCCTCCGTTTTGTGCTTTGGACCCTAGGATCCTCCAGGAGGAGATGGGCTCAAGGAGAAGGATTGTCCATCTGCATCAACAATGGAGGGCAGGTAGAGGAGGATCCCAGGGAGGTCTGTGAGTTAGATACCTCTAGCTTGCAGGGAGGCCATTGGACACACTCCCCCTGAGCCTGCGGCTGTGATTTCCCCAGAGATCACTTTCCTGGAGCACCTGCTTTGGGGGGCTGTAACTTGGCCCCCCTAAATCTAGTCCCCACCAATCTTAGAGAGTAGGTAGAGGAGAGTCAGCTGGAGATGTGCTGCAAGTTTGACATCTCTAGCCGGGGGGGGGGGCATTCTGCAGCGTCATGAACCTCATGAAATGAACCCGTTTGGTAAACAGGAAGGTTCGTGAAGGCTCATGGTTTGTGAGACCCCATAAATGGGGATGAACCTCCATTTTCCTGGTTCGTGCTCATCCCTAGTTTTTAACCACTATAACAAGGAGGGTATTTAAATTTGGATGCAGTAGTGGTTAAGGAAGAAAGCTGCAAAGATTAATTATCCATTCCCACCCCAGCTCACAGTTTTTGTCCTTGGTGTGGAATTCCACTTTTATCTGTTTAGGATTCACTCTGGGAAATACATTTACACCTATCTAGCAGTGAAGTACTCAACCCTTTCTGATCCCTGTCCTAATTGTAAAGCGGTTAAGGATTCTCTTGTGCTGTGAGTGGCTGGTATTGAAGGATCTATCCCTGTTAAGTGCCTTTTCATTCTCAGGGGGGAACGAACCTCTGTTCTCCATGTCGGATAAAGGCATTCTCATTGTTACTAGCATGAGGGTATAGGTTTTATTTTCCAATCAAGCACAGCGTTGATGGGAGCAAGTAAGGAATCTGTCCTCTTCTACTGCTGTTGAGTGGGAGAAGCTTACTTCTGCTATATGAAATGTAGTATGTAAAAGTGTTTCATCACTAAGATGACAGAACAGAAGCTGGCTCATCTTCATTCAGATTGATTGTAAATTCTGGATGGCAACCAATGGTACAAAATTAGTTCGCCTTTGCAGTAAAAGTTGCAAACAAAGCTGATAGAAACTAATATGGATCAGTAAGTTGAAAACTAAGTAAATTAATTGTAATAGCCATAAATGGGAAGAACAAGTAATGGAATCCATTATATGACCACTCAAATGTAATTTTTAGCAAATTACTTGACTTGTATGTGCTGTTGTCAAGAGTTATTAAGCAGAGAACTGTTGCAGTTGATCATCATTTTCATCAGAGCTTTAATGATAATCGTGTAAGTTTTATGTGGTAGTTCTAATCTGAAAATATTTATTTTGACAAGAATTCTTCCTTGTGATGTTTCTAACAGAGTAGACAATCAACCATCAAGTTCTGTAGTGCAGAACCCATTCCCTATACATGCGGTTAATGGAGACAGTGGAGATAGTACGCCATCTCCTTCTCATATTGCAGCCAGACCCAAAAATACATCATCACCAAAACCAATTACAACCCAGCCTGGCAACAACATTGGTAAGAGGAGAAAACAGTTGGAAAATGTAATCCAGAAACATTTCTGTTATTTTCATTTTTACAGCTAAACCAAATTAATTTCAGGTATTGGTTATAGATTTGTTTTTGTAGTTGGGATCTTAAAGGCCCTATGAATGAGTGGGAAGCATTTCATTCCATGTACTCACTGTGGAGGTTACTTTTTTCTAGCTTCACCTCCTGTTTGTAAACTATCTCCTGACTTTGGGAAGGCAGGAAACACTGCAGTGGGGGTAGTAAGTTAAAAAATCCTCAGAGTTCATTTGTATAGTTCTTTGATATCTGCTTGTATATATAGTTACAGTTATGTAGTGAAGTCTGAAGTATTTCTTTATTCTGGCATAGCTATCTGCTAAGGGAGAATTGATCTATGCATTTAAAATGTTGGCAGCCTACATTTCTTTTCCCTGAGTGGGACCCAAGGTGACTTATAACGACACTGCTTGATCTTAACACAAGGCGTTTAAATAACTTACTTAAAACAATTTTCTTTCTTGTACTTCAGATAATTCACAAAGGGAAGTGTGCACTATTAGCTCTTTTGTGATTATAACAAGTTAATATATGAGAGTATTTATGCTGTTTAGGAGTAAAGTAACTCCAAACAATTTCAGTATACAATATATTTTATAATTTATTTATTTACTTCATTCTCTACTTTTCTCACTGACAATCAAGGTTACCATCATTTCTTCTTTAGGTACCACCTCTAGAACAATTTTAATAAGTCTCAAGGGGTGAATACTTTATATTCAGTATTTTAATTATATTATAGACCAGGCACTTGCAACATTATCAATCATTAGCTGAGTTTCTGTGACTATGATGTAATTGATATAGATTGTACAGAACTGTGATTTTTGTATGGGAAAAGGCAGTCATGCAGTGTTGATGAAGAACTGAGCTTCTTTGAGGGAAATAAAAAGTCTGCTTGGGAGAATGTCACCATAAAACGATTGATCTCAATTTTTCCCCACATCTGACCTCCAAATCCTCCTTTTACTATATTTTAAGCAGAATATCATAGTCCTTGAGTATTTATTGGTATCTGTGTATGCAAAATGCCATCAAGTCACAGCTGATTTATGACAATCCTAGCAAGAGGCTTCAAGGCAAGTGAGAAGCAGAGGTGGTTTGCCATTGCCTTTCTCTTCAGAGTCTTCCTTGGTGGTCTCCCTTTCAAATATCGACCCTGCCTCGTTTTCGAGATCTGACAGGATTGGGCTATACCATGCTGCCTTCACTCCCTTTATTGGTATACCTGGTCTTTATCCAGATGTTACAAATTGTACAGAATGTTAAACTGTTATCTAATACTCCACTCCCCACTTCTCAGGTAATTGTGAGCCATCCATGACGGAAGCCAATAATTGTTCAGCTCCTGAAACTCTTATGGATTCTGCAGAAGTATCCTCTATGTCTGCAGATTGCACTACCACTATTTCAGAACCTCCTTCAGCAGTAGAAGCTACTAATACCTCTGAAAGCAGCACTTCTACAACTGCCCCCAGTGTTTCTGCTGGAACTGAAACTGTTGCACCCACAGACCTTGCATCTTCAAATCCGAGAAACAACACAGTTACAGAAGCAGCCAAACCAAGGGAGTCTTCAAATGTGTCTGGGGAAGCTGTAAGGCAGCAGCCTGCTAACAGCAGCGCAGAGCCTTTGCCTCCAGGGTACGTGGAATACATTTTCATTGATAATAGTATGTAAAGAGGACTTTACACATGAACATGGAGATTTTATCTGTTTTTAGTCTACTAGATTCAGTAGGTTGTATCTCCTTATGGTATGTAAGAGACTCAGTAGGACTTCTTGCATACCCAAATGATGAGTGCTGCTGTGCAGATGAGCAGGGTCAGTAGATTTTCTTCTGCAGTGGAAACAGCTCTGCATGCAAGTTTTTGCTTTTACTGAGAGAGAAAAACAAAGACTTGCCCAAAGCTCTTGTAACTCTTGTTTACCTGCATGAGCTAATTTTGTGAACTAGCAGCATCTCTTCACATGGGGCCTTTATATGTGGTGACTTATATGTGACCCCTGTGTGAAGGCACTGATTGATACAGTTTGCATCCTCATGTGATCAGGCTGTTTGCAATCCAGCCTGAATAGATCATACTATAATGCATGGGATTAAAGACTTTATGAACTAACTTCTAGCGCCTTGCCGAAGGCCACTCTTCTGTCCATTGAATGTTGTCCTGATATACCAAAATTCTGCATTTCTTTCTGATTTTCATCTACAATATGGACTGTTTCAGTTGGGAAAAGAAGCTCTTGTCCCCCTGTGCTGTGGTCCTGTGGAGTACTTGGGGAAATAAGTTCCCCTCAGCTCCTGTCTGGCTGCAAGAAAAACAAGAATTGACTCATGGCCAAATATATCATTTGGTTTGCCCTAAGTTATCTGGCATCTTGATTCCTCTTGGAAGTTCTTTCCAAGTTCTTTCCATATACACCCCAAAGAGCGTTACGCTCTATGGACCAACATCTCCTGATTGTCATTGGCCCGAAGGACGTCCGTCTTGCCTCGACCTGGACCAGGGCCTTTTCTGCTGCCTGGTGGAACATGCTCCCAGTTGAGATTAGGGCACTGCGGGATCTTCTTCAATTCCACAGGGCTTGTAAGACAGAGCTGTTCCGCCAGGCCTTTGGTTGAGGCAATGGACGTCTCAAAAAGCCTCCCTGAGGTGGTTGTCACCTATCCATCTAATAATCCAAATAATATGCTAAAGAACTGTACAACCAGTGACATTCAGAAGTGTGATTGAGTTTTAATGTTTATTATTGTTTAAATTTTCTACCTTTAATCGTATTTATTGTACTGTTTTGATGATGTTACCCACCCTGAGCCCACTTGCGGGATGGGCAGGCTATAAATACAAATAATAAATCAATCAATCCTGGTGGTACAACACACAGGCAGTATTACTGGATCTGAAGTGGAGGGCTGGACTGTGGGAAACCTGCCCATACCAGAAGTTCTCAGTTTGGTTAGAAGACACATGATATAACCACCTTGTTAAATATTTAGGTCTGGGAAGTGCCTGGATTGGAGACCTTCTGAGACTCATATGGAAGAATGATGGGTTATAAATGTAATAAATAAATAGGACTGGATTAGATTAAAAGGAAAGGTGGGACTGGAGGTTTTCTTTTCTGTTCATCAAATTGCCATTAGCTGGTATAAAGCCTTTCATCCTGTATATGCATTTAGCAATTATCTAAGTATCATCTGTTCCCCTTGTCTAGGGAAGAAATTGAGTTAAACAGTTTTCTGGGATACAAAAACAAGTAAGGTATAAGAATGTGATATATGTACATTTTAATGAAAATTGTACATTGTGCACTTAAAGAATATCATCAGGGCTCTAGTCGGGGGGGAGCTCTCAGGTACGGAGCTCCGGAAGAGAACCTCTAGGGGGCGGGGCGGTCACGTGGTGAAGCCCCGCCCCCTTCTTTACCCCGCCCTCTGCTTCGATCCTCATTCCGTTTGGGAATGAGGATGAAGCAGGAGGGTAAGTAGCTGGGCCTTCTGACACACTTCCGGTGATGTCAGGGGGTGTGGCCTTCTGTCACTTCCAGTGATGTCAGGGGGCGTGGCATATGCAAATAAGTTATGCTAATGAGTTATGCTAATGAGCTCCGGCTGCTCTTTTTCTACAACAAGACCCCTGAATATCATCATGCTTCAGGTGATACAGTTGAATATGGTACACTAAATGTGGCAGAGGATGTTGCTTGCAGAAGTGTTGAAATGCTAGAGTTATTCACATAAGACATTGGTTGTCGCAGTATTCTCTTATTTTTCTTAATTAGCTTGGACCTACATCTCGTAGAATCTTTTCATCAGTTTCTTCATCTTGATTAGCATATCAAATATTTAGTTTATTTTTTCTAGAAAGTTTTAGCCCATTATGATATACAGGAAAATAAAAACCACCTGATGAAAATAAACTTGTGTTCATTTTTTTTTAAAGATGGGAACAGAGAAAGGATCCTCATGGTAGAACATATTATGTTGATCACAATACAAGAACGACAACTTGGGAAAGGCCACAACCTTTGCCACCAGGGTAACTGAAAATTTCTATATTGATTTGACTTTCTTCTTCTTTTTGGTTTTTTAGGGTATTTTTTGTGTGTGTACGTGTGTGTGTGCACCTGGAAGTCATGGCAACCTCTGGTGACTGACCCCTACTGGTGGCCTGGAGGATATTCAGGAAGGTGGCTGAATAAAGCCTGCCCCTTCCTCTGGTATTGCAGGGAGGTCTCCCATCCAGGTACTTGCCAGATACTTCCAAGACCTGATGAAATCGGGCTTGCCTGGGCTATCCAGGTCAGGGCGATTTGACTTTCTTCTTGTAGGGTTTTAAAAAAATAATTCCTCATCATACTTTAGCAAAACATAACAAAGAAAAAATTAAAAAGGCCTGACCTGGATAGCCCAAGCAAGCCTGGTTTTGTCTGATCTTGGAAGCTAAGCAGGGCCGACCCTGGCAGGTACTTGGATGGGAGACCTCCAAGGAATACTTGGACCGGGACACAGGCAATATCAAGCCACCTCTCTGAAATGTCCAAGCCCCACTAAGGGTGGCCAGAACAACCATAACTTCCAGGCACACACACAGAATACTCCCCCCCCGAACATATTTTCATAAGTTCCTAGTACTACATGGAGAGTGAAGAGTTGCTGAGTGATGGCTGGCAAAGGATCTAAATGGATTCCAAACAGCATAAAATCCATCCATGCTTACTTGATTTTTTTTTCTTAGTAATTTAATTTGGGTTAATTTGAGTTAACAGAGCTGTAGTCTACTAATGCTCGTACCATGTACCAATGTAATTTTTGGTGTGGGTTCCCAATTTTGAGATATGATGGATCTCACAGCTACTAAAATTATTAATAATTGATGGGCCAATTTGTTGTTTTCCTTTGTAAATAAATTTAATAAAACTACATTTGGATCAGGGATTAAATTTAACTTCAAAATGTTGTTAATGTTAATATAGCTGTTCCATTAGACTCCACAACCAGACTCTGATATCTCTTACTATTCAGGAAGGAAATTATACAGGTGAAAACAAACATTAAAACAAGTGAGGTTTCAAAGTCTCTCCAACAGTTGACAACCTCCCTTAATATATCGGTTTCCAAAGAGCATTTTTTTGTAGCTTTGGACATATGGAAGTATGTTCCTAAATTATTATGACATCTTCAGCATTGTGAAGAAGATGTTTTATAGATATACTCAAGTTTTACAGGTGTAAAGTACCATCTACAATAATAGCTTGAAGGATTTTTCTTTTAGTCTAACTGCATTTGATTTAAGAGAGAATGTTCTTACAGGTTTTTTAAATGTTGGTCTTTTAAACTAAATGTACAGAGAGGAGACTATTCTGAATTGCATAGGTTTTATTACAAAGTGCTATGGAACCTACTGTTAGCTGAAATTCATTAAAAATGTCTTCCATACTGTATGTTTTTATTTTAAAAATTGGTGGAAGTAAATAATTTTTCTGTTGGTACCATTCATGTGAAGTAGTATAATGTTCTTGTAAAAAGTTCTTGTACATGTAAGGCTATATGGTGGCAGTGGTATCAGATCTGAACAGCAAATATAACATTTAGAAATAATTTTGAAATTTGTTATAGTGAAGTTCAGGTTGAATACTAAGATCTGCAAATATGAGTTGATTCAACACAAAGTACTGTAACTGCTAGCTAACCTTCACTGAATCCACTCTAGCAACTGGCTCTAAAATGAAGACATAAGAAGTGTGTATACCTAAAACATCTAATTGTGGGGCTAATTGTGCAAGATCAGATGTGAGCAGTTTTTTGTTTGTTTTAATAAAATGGCTTTTCTTGATTTTCGAAGGCTGGGTGTGCTTCCCATTCTTAGAGCCTCTCACTGCAGATGGCTCACTGCTGTGGCTTCAGAGGCTGTGGCTCAGTGATAGAGCATCTCAGGTTCAATTCCCTGCCATCCTCCAATTAAAAGGACCAGGCAGTAGGTGATGTAAATGATCTCTGCCTGAGACCCTGGAGAGCTGCCACTCTGAGCAGAAAGTACTGACTTTGATAGACCAAGGGTCTCATTCAGTATAAATCAGTTCTTTGTTATGAGGCATCGTTTGCTCATAAAATTAGTCTAGGCTTGGACTTAAAGCACTCAGGCTGGTAGGATTTCAGTTACTTCCTATTTTGAAAGAATAATAATGTCAGTGCAACAAATGCCATATGTGACATTATATTAGTTTTATGGGGTCACACTAACATAGGAATTAGTCAGATTTTATTTTATATCTTGTTAATTTTAGTGGGGAAAATATTTGGCAGGCTTAGGTTTCTATCAAGGAAAGATTAGGCAAAATAATATTGGCAAAGGGGATTTTTGTATAAATGCTGGGTAGAAAATACCTACTAATGTTTACTTTTTGTTGGGTAGGTGGGAAAGGAGGGTTGATGATCGTGGAAGAGTTTATTATGTGGACCATAACACGCGAACAACAACATGGCAGCGACCAACAATGGAGTCAGTCAGGAACTTTGAACAATGGCAGTCTCAGCGCAATCAGCTTCAGGGAGCTATGCAACAGTTTAACCAGCGATACCTCTATTCGGTAAATTTACAAAATGTAATATTGACCCTTTCCCCCTGATGGCCTTATGTGTATTAAATACACGTTACTCCATAATGTTGATTACTTAGACGTTATCTTCATGGTAACTGGGCAGGTTCAGTAATGGGTTCAACTTTGTAACATGCTTATTTTAATAATGTATTCATTACTTATTTTATTTCAAATGTATATCCTACCCTTATCCTCTGTTAGGCACCTATGCCCTAAGTACCCCCCCCCAAAAAAACCCCCTCACCTATAACAAACCATATAAAAACATAATGCAAAATTAGACAAACAATAAAACACTCAAGCTATATTATAAAAAGGCTGCTTGCATCAGTGGAAGACACTGAAGTAGAATAGAACCTTTGGATCCAACCATAAAGAAGTGCTTTTAACAGTTTCCCCATAGCTTGTCTATTTACAGTAAAATAAGTACATTCTAGTAGATTTATTAATTTTTCTTTTGTTTTCATTAGGCTTCAATGTTGAGTGCAGAAAATGATCCTCTTGGTCCTTTACCACCAGGCTGGGGTAAGAAATACACCTACATATGAAACAGAAACTTATGAATTATTTGTTTTTACTATTTTTACACTGCTTTGTTTTTGTATTTCAGAAAGACGAGTAGATTCAAATGACAGAGTGTATTTTGTCAATCACAACACAAAGACAACACAATGGGAAGATCCACGAACACAGGGGTGTGTTGATACATGCTTTTCATTGATGTATTTAAATAAAATAAGATGAAACAAGATGGAAGATTACTGGGATCTTTTTTCCAAAAGTATATTTTACATTTTTCATGCAGCTTACAAAATGAGGACCCCCTTCCTGAAGGCTGGGAAATTAGGTACACCAGAGAAGGTGTTAGATATTTTGTTGATCATAACACACGGACAACTACCTTCAGTGATCCTCGTACTGGTAAATCTACTGTGTAAGTAAAATATTGGCGAGGATTCTAAAATGCCTTCTTATTTTTATTCCTGATAACCAGGGCTGGTTCCTGTGCAGATTTTTTTTTTAAAGTCTCCAGATTAGGCCAGCCATGGCTACATTCTAGGTTCCTACAAAGAAAGGAAACTTCCAGTTTGGATAAAAAATGATTTGTAAAAAAAAAAGCGGGTGAATCCCACCTTCCAAGTTAAAAGCAATGCCTACTCATGTGCAGAAATAATAAAATACCTTGGTATTCAGACAGCTTTTTAAATTGCCCTAACAAATCATGCCTGACTTTATGGCAGCAGTCACTATTGCAAAAATGAGGTGGTAGCAAGAAGGGAGGGAAGCAGATCTAGAGCCACTGCAGGGTAGGGGGAGTAGTGCCAGAAGGAAGGAAAGAAAGCAAACACAGGAGAGCATTGTAGGCTGTGGGGGAGAAGAATGTAATTTCTGAAGCTGAATGAATGCTTTTGAAATCTTGGGATTGCTGGTATGTCATTGAAAGTGCTGTGAAATTTTAATGCATTTTTTGCTTAATGAGTTTTGATATCTTGCTTTATAGAAATAAAGGGCCACAAATCGCATATGAACGCAGCTTTAGATGGAAATTGGCTCATTTCCGCTACCTGTGTCAGGTACTGTACTTATACTAAATTATGTCCACTTTAATATTCTTTGAATATATATTTGATATTTTCCTGTTTGTTTATAGTCAAATGCGCTGCCAAGCCATGTGAAGATCAATGTATCCAGACAGACACTGTTTGAAGATTCCTTCCAACAGGTAAGCCTTGTTTACTACTTTCAAGATGTTCACTGAATGACTCAGTATCTGAAGAGCTTTTGCTCTTACTGTAAAAAATCTTTTGGATATCTACCTGTCTCTGAAGCAGTCTTTTATCTGTCTCTGAAACGTCTGTAAAACTTTTCAGAATTTTTAAACTTCTGATACTGTGTTGGCTAGAATCCATTGTAAGAAATCATCACTTACTAAATTTTAGGGCCAAACTAGATGTTACTTTTTACACATGTTCTCCATTGGGATTTGCACCTATATGGTAGCTGCAACTCGTAGTGGAAGCTCCTGTGTAAAAAGTGCAGCTGAGACCAATTTTGATTGGGATTGGAGCTGTGGTGCAGGGGTGAGGAGGGGCTTCTACTCTTCCCAGCTATTTTTGGCAGCCGAAACAGAACAACGGGGGGGCTGCGGGAGTGGATATTAGTTGCAAGGAGACATGTGCAGCCTCCCACCAGAGGAAATAATGCACCCCGTGAAAATGGTGGTGGGAGGAAGCAGGAGACTCTCCCCATGCTATTAAGGTTGCCATCCTCCAGGTAGCACCTGGAGATCTCCTGCTATTACACTTGATCTCCAGATGACCAAGATCAGTTCCCCTAAAGAAAATGGCTGCTTGGCAGGGTGGACTATGGCATCTGCTGAAGTCCCCCCACTCCCCAAAATTTCCAGGTATTTCCTGACCAAGAGCTAGTAACCCTGTGTGCTACAATCCTTCTCAGAATTTGGCTTGTTTGTGTTTTTTACACTGGAGTTGCCACCAGGACTTGCAGCTATAGTATGACTGCAAGTCCCCATTGCTAACTCATGTAAAAAGTAACGTCTAGTTTGGCTGTTCTTTGGTGTGTAAAGTTAATTCTGTGGTAAAAGGTGGAGCCTGTTTTATGGAACTATTTATTTTATGTAGAAAAGCCTTTCCCCATGTCACATTTTTTGAAGGGCATGCAAATAGAGGTGAAAAAGTTTTCCCCTTGTGTGGGGGAAGGAGAAAAATATAATCCAACATTTTTTGAGACAAGTGGGTGGCACTGTATACCTCTGCACACTGAGTTGCAGAAGTGGTTTCTTTAACCCTGGACTGTGGGAAGACACAGAGAACCTCCTAGTGGCTTTAGCAACAGAGACATGTATTTATCTTATGTTCACTAAAAAAATCTTCATCTAAATGTGTTGTGGGAGTCTGGGAGTATTGTATTCTCTTCTTGGTGTTTTCTATATTATTTTGGTTCTCTTTGGTGACAATATTATGTAGCTAAATAAGATTGGTGCTGTAGCATAGTGGTGGCATTTCACTCACTGTGTCCATAACTGATTAAAATGATGTGTTGAAAGAGAAAAATGTGGCCCTAGAGAAGGAAGAAAGTGATTGCTGAGAGCCATGAAAAATGGTTTGGGTGTGTGAGTATAGGGTGTGTGTGATAAACTTCCCTCTTTTACCTTTGTATTGTGTGTGTGTGTGTTTGAGAAAATTCAGCACAGCTGTATGTAAAATAAAGGTGCTTCAAAACTGAACAATTTGTTGCATATTTATTCTGTATTATTCAATGTTACTTTCTGTTTTGTTTGCAAAAATTTTATTCAGATCATGGCTTTAAAACCCTATGACTTAAGAAGACGATTGTATGTCATATTCAGAGGAGAAGAAGGATTGGATTATGGTGGTTTAGCCAGGTAAATTCCTCCTTTAAAACTGAAGGACATGCAGGAAGCATACCATACTAATATACCATGATGGATGAAGACTAGTTGTGTGTGATCAGGGGATATATGGTTCACTTACCAATTCAAGCCCAAATTCACACTAGGGTACAGAAACTAAGTTGGTTTGAGCTAGATAAAGTGTACTTGTGGAATCTCCCACAAGCATGCCCAATTAAAATACAGTGGAGTAAAGCATGATTTGGGTACAAATTCTAGCTTCAGTCATAAGGCCTGAGACTTGAGTTTAAAAACAAGAGAGTCTTTCCTATCTTCTAGGACAGTAGAGGGCCAGGTGAAAAAAGAGCTATTGTTCCTGACTGGTTAAAAGTGAGAAGGAGGGGGGGTCCCAGGTCCTGGAAATATTTCCCAGTAAGGGGGAGAGAGGCAGGAGGTATCTTGGAGGAAGTCTTGGTTACCTAATTGAGATAATGCTGGAGCAGGAGATTCCATTTGTCCAAATTAGTTCATTGTGGACTGCGAAACTCTTAGTGAATATGTGCCCTTTTTTAAAAAATAAAATAAAAATTAGAATTGTCTTCCATGGATCTCAGATTCTTTGTACTGAATGTACAGTGATTAAGCAAGGCCTTTCAGAAATTAATGATCTTAAAACTACATACTGCTGGGTTTTGGTTACCCTCTGGAGCTGTTAATCTCATCACATTTACTGAGAATAAGAGTGAAGTGGAAGAAAGAAATTCATGACAGGCACATGCAATAAAAGAGAAAAAAGATATGAGCAGTAGGTAAAAAGGCCATGAAATGTAAAAGTTACAGGCTGTGAGAAACGCAGCAGCTGGGCTAGACTGACCCCCAGGCAATGACAGCTAAAATTCAGATGTATGCAAGATAAGAGTGATGATGATTCAAACCAGTAGTAATTGATGATAATATTGTTTCCCCTAGTTTTCTTAAGTGATTTTTAATGTGTGTAGTGGGACTGCTGCAGAGGAATCTATGTGATTCAGATGTGTAGTGAGCTCCATGGGCAGTACATTGAAAAGGATGTGCTTCAGAAGTAACATACTCAGTAGCACAATTTAGTCTTTCCATATTTAAAAAACAGGAAACACTGATACATTTCTTCTTGGTGAGATTAGTGAATTAGATTGCCTGTAACAGCACTGTTTAGTCACATATATTGTTTAAATATTTAAATTGTTCCACACTTGTGGTTTGCTTTCATAGAGAGAAGGTGGGAGGTTAACAGTCTACATTGATGAATAAACATAAGTAAGTTTGTGGATGTGATTTCGTGGTGAGCTCCACCTCCTCCAGCAGCCATTTTGTGGTTGTACCCACCACTCTGAGAATTCCAAAGGTGCTTACAGGCTCTAAAACAGTGGTTCTCAACCTTCCTAATGCCGTGACCCTTTAATACAGTTCCTCATGTTGTGGTAATCCCCAAACATAAAATTATTTTCGTTGCTACTTCATAACTTTAATTATGTTCAATTTGTAACAATGAAAATACATCCTGCATACCAAATATTTACATTACGATTCATAACAGTAGCAAAATTACAGTTATGAAGTAGCAATGAAAATAATTAAGGTTGAGAAGAATTAAGGTTGAGAACCACTGGACTCTTAGGTGACCCCTGTGAAAGGGTCATTCGACCCCCAAAGGGGTCGCGACCCACAGGTTGAGAAGATTTGTTTCTTCTGTGGCAGAAGAGTATTGTCTACAGATGACTGCATATACCATGTTGGAAGGTTAGTGAGTGAATATGCTTCTCATGGTGTGGTTGATGGTATTATGTCCTTCAGTAGTAGGGTTGCCAAGTCAGAAACTTACCGGAGCGGGAGACTCCCGGCTGTCGTCTGGAGCGCGCACGCGCGCTGCATCCACATCACCTGGAAGTGACGCGGGTACGCCGGGCACGCTGGGGGCAGGGCCAGGACCATCCGAGGGAAAACCATAGAGTTTTCCATCGGATAGTCCTGGCCCCGCCCCCAGCGTGCCTGGTATACCCGCGTCACTTCCGGGTGACATGCACGTGGGGGTGGAGTTCCCCCTGGGGCCCGATCTGCCAGCGGCGGGGAACGGGCTCTGGGGTGGGGGTTTCCCCGCCCCCCGGGCGGACTTGGCAAGCCTATTCAGTAGTGTTGCCTGAAGGGATGTGGGAACTGAGCTGGTATTTCTGTTTGGTGAGGACTTGTGGTCCCTGGGCTTGTATGTTTGTTAATGAGCCAGCACCATTGAGTTTTACATAGAAATACCATCGCTTATTCCTCTTAAACTGCATTGCCTTTTGCTGTCAGCAGTCTGTCATACAAGCATTTATTTTATTTATTTTTATTTAAACACTTATATCCTGCCTTTCCCCATGGCTCTAGTTGGCTCAGTTTTTAAATATAGGTCTCAGCTGTTTTAGACTTGGAACTCATTTCATCAGTTATCTAAGAGTTTATATTTTTATTTATATGAAATGTCACAGTTATGAGTTAGCCTCAGCTTTTGTGACCTATCAGTTCTTTAAGAACCTCGAGGGTCCTTTTTTTGTGATTGTTGACTCAGACTAATAAAATTACTCCACCAATCTTCCTCCATTGGTGATTATAAATCTTTGCCTGAAGAAGTATAAACAGTGTTAGCATTTTCCAATTTGACACCTATAGCTGGGGATCAAATGAAGGCTTCCTGTTTCCTAACATCTGATTGTGTGATTTTTCATCTTTGTTTGTTATTGAGTATATTTAATTATGTAACATTTTAATATATTAGTGCTTTCTTTGGTTGCAACATTTCAGAGTACTATGCATAGGTGGGAAATACACATGACTGGCCAAAAGTACTTTGAATATTTTTACTGCATTCAGTCATCTCACTACGCATTTGCTGTTTTAAAACCAGATTGTCTTTTCACTGATGTGATTGGCTATAGAAAACATTTTCAAAACATTCAGCTGGTGCATATTTCATCCCAGCTTGTGCTATGCAAGATTGTAGCCTTTGGATGCAGTCAGGGGTCGTTTCGTAGAAAAAGAGGTGCAGGAGCTCATTAGCATACCTATTAGCATAATAACACATTAGCATATGACACGCCCCCTGACAACACCGGAAGTGTGTCAGAAGGGGAGGCATCTTCAAAAGCCTCCCCTCTCCTTCCCCAGCCAGCCTACTAAGGTGTGGGGGGAAGCGAAGAGAGAAGGGGTTTAAAGTTTAAACCCCTTCTCTCTAGAGTCGCGTCTCAGCGGCGGTGCGGTTTTTCCATTGTATTCTATGGGGCCATAGAGTACAATGAAAAGATTGCGCCGCTACTGCGGCGTGACTCTAGAAAGAAGAGGCTGGAGGCGGGGCTTGCCGCCACCGCCATTTGTGCCTGCTCCTGGGCTGCTGGAGCAGTGCTCTGGTGCCAAATGACCCCTGGATGCAGTGAAGAATTTGCATGTGGGTGGGTAATTTCAGATTACTTCTCATTTTCACTGCGGATACAGAGTCCTCTTCATCCTGTTCCCGGGAGTCCCCAGTTCTCCAGGAGTAGCATTTGAAAGAGCATTTGGGGCTAAAGGAAGGGGGGTGGAGGAATCTCACCTGCTGACAGAAATCCCTTTTGTGAATGGAAATTATTGCTGGATCCTGGCCTATGTATTTCATGTCCATACAATGCTTGAAGATGCCTATTGTGTCTTTTATCCTCTTGTAAATTTTTGTAGAGAGTGGTTCTTCTTGCTTTCCCATGAAGTTTTGAACCCTATGTACTGCCTGTTTGAATATGCTGGAAAGAGCAACTACTGTCTACAGATAAATCCAGCATCAACAATCAATCCTGATCATCTTTCATATTTCTGTTTCATTGGGCGGTTTATTGCCATGGTGAGTGCAATATTTTGTTTATTGAACAGTGTCTGATAACTGACACCTCTTGCTCTACATTATTGCATCAAAATGTCTGTGCTGTTGCGATCTTGAGTATGCTGTTCAGGTGTGTATCTGTAAGCTGCAAACCTACAATGATGCAGCAGCAGCAGAACTGGAAGAAGAAGTAGAAGACAGCCAGTTCCACTGCAGGCCTGATAGAAGCCCTCCTGGGGCCTGATCCAGTCCTCAGGCCGCATATTTGACACCCCTGCTTTATAGGACCGAAGCATTGTATGTCCCATGTTAAATGACTGCCGGCTGCACTAATGATTGGTGGTATGGAGAGGCTTAGTGTTCTGGCCATGGTCACTACTGCTGCTGCCCAGAATGATTTACATGGCCAGGAGCCCTCATGGGCTGCTGCCTGATCCATCTCCACCTGTTCTTGGTCTGCAGGCAATGGGTCCGCATTTGGTTAACTGCTGGGTAACATGGCTTTTACTGTAGTAATTTTTAATACTGTTGTAAAAAAGATAAACTGTAGCTTGCCAAACCAAACCAAAGTGATTTAACCAGTGGGATCCTGCAAGATTCACAAGGGGGGTCGGGTGGAATCTCATCTTCTGCCACGTCACTGAGCTCAGTGCAGCTTCATGTCTCTGTAGCTGCCTCCGGGCCTAGCCACAGTGGTGGTGGTCTGGGAACATATCCAAACCTAGAGCAGCTCCCAAATGCCAGTGCTGCATCTGATATTCTGGAGCAGCTCCCAGACACTACTGCTGACTCTTCACCGCTGTGTGTGCATGCACAGTCTTTTATTGGAAGGGGGATTTAGCCCCCCCCCCATGTATTCTTTTAAGTTTTCAGAGTTTTCTGTGAAACTTATCTGTTTACAATCAGTATGGCCCCAATCTACAGATCTGTATGTCTACAGATTGGGCCACTCTTGACTATTAGAATATAAGATAACCTAGAAGGTCATTATGTAAGAACTAAGAGTAAGGTCCGTTGTGGGAAGAAATACAACGCGTTCTAAAAAAAGGCTACAGGTGGGTGTCCTGGCTGTGGCTGGTAGGACGGCGGAGGGAAGGGGGAAATAGAGGGAGGTGAGCCATGTTTATTTCCTTCTGCTTAGCTATAAGGCAGGGCTGTCTCAAGTCATTTTGCTGCCCCAAGTAAGTAGTCGACTTATGTCGATTTGGGGCTATACAGTGGCAGCGAAGGTAGAAAAGCATGTCCTCCTATACCATGTTTTCTGGGTTCTGAGCAGTTCTGTAGCCAGTTACAGGGTTGCCAACTCTGGGTTGGGAAATACCTGTAGATTTGAGGGGTAGAGCCTGGGGAGGGCAGGGTTTGTGGTGGGGAGGGACCTCAGCAGGGTATAATGCCATAGTGTCTGCTGCCCTAATCAGCTGTTTTCTCCAGGAGAACTGATCTTGGTCATCTGGAGATCAGTTGTAATAGCTGAAGATCTCCAGGTGCCAACCTGGGAACTGTAGTTCTAATTCCCTTTGCTATGGCTGCAGTAAGGCCAGCTGAGAACTACAACTCCCAAAGTGCAATACGTCAAAAGTGGGGGTATAAGAATGGAGCAGCCGGTGGGACAGGCCAATAGGCGCCAAGGCAGCTTCCCCAGTGGCCAATGGGAGAGTAAATGAGTCATCACCAGCATAGCTTGGCTTTTATATATTAACAGGAATAAGGGCTGTTGTGGAAATAAATACAATGGGTTCTAAGGCTCTGGGCAGGTGCCCCAGCCTTGGGTACTCAACATCAATTTGCTGTGCCAACCTCAGCACGGTATAATGACACACTGTTTTCTCCAGGGAACTGATCTCTGCCATCTGAAGAGTAGTTGTAATTCTGAGTGTTCTCCGGTGGTCCTGAGAGTGGGGCAGTCCTCACAAGTGGATAGCTCCTCCGTCCTCCGGAAGCAGGGTTGATTGGCAGAATTAGATCCCGGAGGGGAGGGGCTTGCCCACAGATCGTCAGTCTTTTCAGCCCTGCTGAAGGAGCAGGACGTTGGCGGCAGCTCTCTAGAGGGCGCTGAAGATCCACGGAGGCCTTCAGTCAGAAGGCAGGAAGGGCGATCACGAGGGCGGGGAAGTGACTCTCCACCCACCCCCGCTTCGCAGCAGAACGACTGGGAGCATGTTTGGCCGACGGCGATTGGGGTTCCCAAAAGCCAAGGCACAGCTGCAGTCTCCCGACGGGGTTTTAAAGCCTTGGGCGAATACCCCCCCCCCCCAATACCTTAAGGG
>NW_015172577.1:277104-328742 GCF_001447785.1 Gekko japonicus
GCAGTGAGGCACACAGTAGAATGCCTGCAGAATCACGGATTTGTGATCAACGAAAGAAAGAGCATTCTTCACCCGACACAAACGATTGTACACCTAGGAGTACAAATCGATACAGTTCGAGACAGAGCTTTTCTAACTCAGGAACAACAACAAAAGATACAGTCTATGACAGAAAAGGTATTAAAGAGTCAAAAGATGGAGGTAATGACATTGGCACATGACATTGGCACAACTGCAGGGCCTTATGGTGTCATGTCAGGAATTACTCCAATGGGCAAGGTTTCACACCCGTCGTCTACAAAGGTTTCTTCTGCCCTTTCAGGAGGTCATTGCGAACAAAAGGACAAGACTAGTCTCTATTCTAGAGAGCCTCAAAACAGATTTGACCTGGTGGCGGGAACCCACGAGATTTCAACTGGGTGTTCCGCTACGGGAACCAAAGAGGGTGGTGATGACCACCGATGCCAGCCTTGTGGGATGGGGAGCTCATGTGCAAGGCAGAATGACTCAGGGAATCTGGTCATGCACAGACATGACACACAGCATAAACTTTCTGGAGTTACGTGCCATCAGGCTGGGTCTGCAAGACTTTCAGAGTCTATTAGCAGGATGTCATGTCTTGGTACAGATGGACAATATGACGGCAAAGGCATATGCGAACCGTCAGGGGGGGGACCAGATTCAAATCCCTCCACAAGGAAGCCTGCCGTCTAATACAGTGGTCGGAAGAACAACTACTGTCCGTCAAGGCGATTCATGTTCCGGGTCAGGACAATGTCTTGGCGGACTGGCTCAGCCGCAAGACATTAGACCAGTCGGAATGGATGTTAAACAAGGAGGTGTCAGAGATTCAGCGAAGTGACCGTCAACCTCTTCGCAACAGCCCAAAATCGTCAAGTGCCCAATTTCATGGCAAGAACAAGAGTTCAACAGGCCATAGGAGTGGATGCTCTAAGTTGCGACTGGCCTCGTCAACTGATGTATGCCTTCCCTCCGATCCAACTGCTATCCAGGGTGTTTCAGAAGGTCATAGAGCAACGGGCAGAAGTGATCCTGGTAGCACCGTTCTGGCCGAGGAGACCATGGTTCCAAGAGCTCAGGAGACTGTCAGTAGTAGAGCCATGGCGACTTCCATTGAGAGCAGACCTTCTCACTCAGGGGGCGCTAGTGCAGAATCCTTGGCCCTCACAGCCTGGAAGTTGAGCGCAATCAACTTTCAGGAATAGGTTATTCTAAGGAGGTCATTGATACGATGTTAGCCTCTAGGAAAAATTCTACTGCTAGGGTCTATAATACTACCTGGCAGGTCTTCTATTCCTGGTGTAGACAGAAAGGTTGGTTAACAATTGAATTAACTTCTATGCTAAAACTGAATCACTGTAAAATCCTTAATATTGTCTTAATTGTTTATCTAACTCTAAATTTTATTCTTACTAATTATTTAATTACTAGTGAGATACAGAATCAAGTATTGGAATGATAATCAATACCTTCATCACCTTTAATAGGATATTCAGGTTATTCCGGAACTTAAAAAAAAATATTCCCATTTCTGTCTTCTATTTCATTGCAAATATTACTCAGGATGCTGTCAACATACATCTAAGTAGGTCTTGTGAGGTTCTGTCTATGTTGTCTGGTAAGATTCCCAGTAACATAATCTCTGGTTTCATTGGGAATTTGGTTTTTAGAATATTTTGAATTTCTTCATGTATATTTTTCCAGTATCTTTTGTCTTGATGCAGGTCCACCACATATGATAAAAGGTGCCATCTTCTTTTTTCATTTCCAGCAGGCCCCATTGTAATTCTTATCCATCTTTGCAATATCTTTTGGAGTGACATACCATCAGTAAAGCCAGTTTGTACCAGTTTTCTCTTAATGCTTGGCTAGCAGTGAATCTAATACCTATAGTCCATAGATTTTCCCAACATTGAAACTGTATTTCGTCATCAAAATTTTGCATCCATTTAATCATGCAGGGTTTGACTTGTTCTTCAGAATCACATTGAAGCAATAACTTGTACATTTGCCCTAATAAATGGTCTTTAAATTGTGAATCAGTCAGTTCATTAATAACTCCTCTCTTAGTGCAGATATCATTTTTAATCTAGAAGCAATTTGAAAGTATATCCACTATTGTATCTCCTTTCCTTCTTAGTTAATCTCTTGCCGCATCTTAATCCACTTTGTGAGTTTATCATATCACCATAAGTTACAAAATCATTGATTCTCCTTGTGTAATTACTGTAATAAGCGTCTATTGGTGACATTATTAGTGGAATTGTGGGGCTGATTCTCTTTCGTAGCATTTCCCAAATTTTAAATAAGTTGTCTCTGATTATATGTCTTTTATCTTGGGTTTTGTTTTTTGATATAGATTTTTAAATCCACATAGCTATGTAGTCCACCATCAAGATTTGAAGATTCTAATTTTATCAGTCTTTCCTTGGGACTTCTGATCCAATCTGGTTTCCAAACTAGCCCTCTCGTGCATATGTTGTTGATTATGCAGCACCATATATGATAGTTTTCCTGCATGAATTGTACTTGTGTATAAGAAGAAAATCATACATGGTCACATGCATAAGGCATGTTTTCACACATGTACACTGTCAATTGTGTGTGGCACTGTGCCTACTTTGATTCTTATACTGTGTTAGTAAAATCTCTTTTGTTAAAGCTTTTTAAAGTGTTTTCTTGTATTTCATTTTTTCCTGGTGCTTTTGTGTCTGAATTAATTTTTTAAATGTTTAAATTTCTTACTATGTTGCCATTTTATGTAATTATGATTTGAAAGTAACTACAGTAGCTCAAAATGTAGTATTGGGTGGGGGGATCTGAGTATCAACATGCACTTTTGCCTCTGTCTTGCATGGAACTGCCTGTCAAGCCTAAACGTGGTGCTCATACATTCCGATTTGGAAGCATTTATTTCCTGAAGAAAATACAATGTATCACTGTATGGGAAAGTCAGGGAGCTAACCAATGTTCCCTTTAAGCTGTGGAGTCTTGTGAGCAAAAAATCTACTTTGTGAACTGCTGGCATTAAAGTTGTGAGCAACCGATTTGGCTGCTGCATCAGTTAGTTTGCTCTGGAGCCCTCCTTCCTGAGCTAAGACAAAAATGTGTGAGCCGGAGGCTAAAAAACTGTGAGCTAGCTCACACTAACTCAGCTTAGAGGGAACAGTGGAGCTAACATGATTGAAGCAAGTGTTTCTCTATGCATTTAGAATAAAAGGGTGTCTAGTTTGCAGGTCTCATACTGGACACCTTTGTTTCCTAAAGACTGCATGTATACATACATGTACATTTGCATTGATGACGAGTATGGTTAAAATTATTAACAGTTTTAAGATATGCCTCCTGGACCTAATCATAATTCTTGGAAGGGTACCCTGGAAGTCACAGCCAATGCTTAGTGATGCATATTCCAACTAAATCCTTGTTTTACATAAATGGTTTGTTATTTAGGATTCTGTAGGATTAAAGAGCCACCAATAATGGCTTAAAAAGGAGGAAGTATCAGAATTGTTCCCTCCTACAAATCTGATACCAAATGATACAATGCTGTTGGTGCTGATTAAAAAATTATCAATAGGACCTGCTTGGAAATGGAGGAAATAGTTGTACATCCTGATGAAGAAATGGTGTTAGTCCATCTGTACCAGATACGGCAATGAAATTGCTTTCTCTTGCTTTTACTGCTAATAAGGATGAGGATTGGTTCATGCAGGGTAAACAGTGAAGAAACAAATCACCGGGGTTGCATAGAGTTTACTGAATTGTAGGCTGCTACTGTTTTATCATAAATATCTGTGACACAAATACAGATGTGGTGTAATGATGCTTGGATCTTTAATACATAGTATGAAAAAGAGGTTTTTCTCTGGGATACTCAGGAGATGCAAAATACATCTAAATATGAGAATAAGTATTTGATCAGTTTCTTGTGGTGTAAATTTATGAGGGAGTTTTTAAAGGAATCAGTGTTTACTGTAATGGGCTTCCTTTGGGCTTCCTTTGAAGACAATCTGGAAACTGCAACTGGTTCAGAACATGGCAGCCCAGTTATTGACGGGGGCTAGCCAATGGAAACATATTTTGCCTACGCTGACTGACAGTTTGTTTGGATTCAGTTTAAAGGTGCTAGTTGTAACCATTAAAGCCCTTGTGACCTATTACCCACATGTTTGAAGGACCTCCTGTCCCCGTGCTCCAGTTATGGTTCAGAAGCTCTCATGTTCTGGCTGTCCTTTATGTAAGGGAGCCTACCTGGCTTTGGCCAGAACCTGTGCTTTTCCTATCCCTCACTCTATGGAATGAATGGTGCTTGCTGAAAGGGTATGGGAGGTGCCATCACTCAAAGTTTTTAGGAGATACTGTAAGGTCATTTTATTTGCCAAGGCTTCTAGCAGATTATAAGCTTCAGACATTTTAGGGGAAACAGGTTATTTGGGGTTTTATTGTATTTCATTTGTTTTAAATCTGGATTTGTAAACTGCCTTGAGCCATAGAGAAAGGCACAATATAAATATTTTAATAAATAAATAAGTTTCTTTATTAGTGTTGTCATCATCCACAGAAGGTATCTATATTTTTGCTCTCTCCCTGCAACTATTTTGAGGTTCTATTCAGTTATCATCATGAATAGTCTGTCTTGGATCACTTTTCCCTATTCATTCCTGTGTTAAGAAAGAAGTCAGAGAATGAGGGACATGATCTATAACAGCAGATTCATGCTGAAGAATAAGTTTTGGTGCATTGCTTATTTCTAGAGGGAGGGAGTGTCTGTTAAAAGATGTCTACAGATTGTTGGGTTGGTTTTTTTTTACCTTTTTCATTAAATGGAGTTGCTTGTTCAAATTGGTGCATGAAGCTCTCTGCTGGCTAACGTGTCGGATTTGTACGTAATCTCTTCCTAAAAAGAGACACACTTTGTGGCATTTGAGATTCTGCATATTGTCAACAGAACTTTTTCCCATTAAAATCCCCCCCCCATGTCCTGAGTTATTTTGTTTCTCACTCATTCACTGTATGATATACAGCAATTTCAGTGGGAGATACATAAATTTGCTTGCTGCCTTTTATAGGCTAAAATTTGCACTGGACAGTAGCTCCACCTAACAGAGTTCTCTGCCAGTGTAATTTGCATTTGAAGGTATCTTGTGCTGGTAGTAACATGTTGAGGATCATGTTACCTAATCCTTGATTTAGTGTTTCCATTTCATCATGCTAGTTTTCATCATGTTAGTTTTCCAGGCTTACTGTTTTATATATGCCTGCTCTGAGACCTTTTAGAGCAATTACTTCATTTTATGCCATGAACAAGATACTTGATGCTGTTTTTTTGTGTCCAATACCAAATTGATTTTTTATCCTCAACAGGCATTGTTTCATGGCAAATTCATTGACACTGGTTTTTCCCTGCCATTCTACAAGCGCATGCTAAATAAGAAACTCACAATAAAGGATTTGGAATCTATTGATACTGAATTTTATAATTCCCTAATTTGGATAAGGTTTGTAAATCTTTTCAGATGATCACCATTTTCCCATCACCACAATGTAATGATTATATCTGGTTGATCTTTCTTTTTCCCCATTTTCGTTAATTTTTCCTCCTAGGGACAACAACATTGAAGAATGTAATTTAGAAATGTACTTCTGTGTAGACATGGAGCTGCTAGGGAAAGTTACCTCACATGAATTGAAATCAGGCGGCTCAAACTTGCTTGTAACTGAAGAGAATAAAGAAGAATATATTGGGTATGGAGACCAAGGAACAGAGAAAATAATGGCAAATGTTTTCATTATTTTTCTTCACTATTGCATATTTTGAAATGTTTCTACATGAGCATAATTCTTGATCTTTTCTGATGTGGAGGGAAGAGAACAAACTCTATTTTTTTGTTAAAGCAGAAATTATTAAGGAGGGAAACTGAATAGCCTTCAGACCCAAGATATGAGCCATGCTTGCATTTAATATAATTGTTAATGGGTGTATAAAATATACATAACAATATACATGTGAATGAGTATATTTATTTATTATTTATTCGATTTATACCCCGCCCTCCCCACCAAAGCAGGCTCAGTATATATAATGAAGGAGAGAGGGGACTGTACTAATAACATCAGAATGGACTGTCTTCTAATACTAGCAGGAGCTACTTTCCTGATTTTTAAAAAGAAACTGCTTCCCAGAGTATATATAAAAAGTACACTTGCCATTTGTGCTGTATTTTCCATGCCATTATGCCAAAAATGCAACTTGTTTAATAGACAGATCTTCTTCGTGGTCTCTGTGCATCACACCCTTGGGAATACTGCGCCTGCGCTGAACCTTCTCGGTACCGGTAGCTAGCAAAAGGGATTTTCGCGCCTCTCCCAGGTCACGCGCCGGCTCCACTGCGCATGACCAAGGAGGGGCACGCAGATCCCGCCAGTTCTCTTCTGACCGCCGCGCTGGTAGGACGCCTTCTGCCTCGGTCTGCTAAGTACCAAACTTTTTTTTTGCTAAACTTGCGTTTAGTTAGTTTCTCTTTCTTTATTTTTGTAGTTAGCATTTTTCTTTCGGTGTTTGTTCCTTATTTACGTTCACCTCCCGCTGGCCTATGGCCCCGCGGTGGGGTTGTTTCAAACGGTGTAGGACTTGCGGCCTTAAAATATCCCCCACCGACGGGCACTCGCTTTGCCTCGTTTGCTTAGGGGAGTCGCACTGTGTCTCTAAGTGCGGACATTGCCAAAAGTTTTCGAACCAGACGAGAAAAAACAGGGCAGCTCGTCTACACTTGGCCCTGATGGAGAAGGCACTATCTCCACAGTCCTCTTCACCGTTGGACACGTCCGGGCACGCCTCGATGTCCACCTTGGCTGCGGACACTTGTCCTCCCGTTTCGGGACCATCGACGTCGACGGTCGCAATCGATGCTTCGGCACCAAAACGATCGACGCCGATAAAGGACCACCCCGTACCTTCCAAGATCCGGAAGCAGGGGTCATCCGTTGCCGTACCTTCCAAGATCCGGAAGCAGGGCAAAGACTCACAGCAGTCGAAGAAACCTAAAACGGACAAACCCAAAGTCCATAAGGTTTCGGCTAGTCAGGGTCGAGATCCCACGCAAGAACCTCACCCGATCGGTTCGGATCTCGACATCGACCTTACTCAACAGACAAATCAGTCGCAATCTGATATGTCGAGCCGTCAATCCTCTCATGCCTCCCCAGAACGTGGAGTCGAGGATCGGCACCGACCAACATCTCCTCCCCTGACTTGGGATGAGAGGCAATGGCATTATTTGTACGGGAATCGATACCCATACCCTTGGGCACTCCCGATACCACCCCCACCTGAATGGGATCGTCAGTCGGTGTCATCCCGCATTTCGCGCTTTCAAGATCGACCATCGGTATCGAAGCAGTCGATACCGACGCATCCACCAGACCCGGTTGTGCCCCCGATTAACACACCGGCACCGTCTCAACCTGAATTACTCGAATCATCTCCAGAACCATCCAATGTATCCTCCGATTCAGATGGCTTTTCTGAACATATCGAGGATGTAGATGCACAGCCCACCTCGCAAGATGTGGAAGCGGATTTACCTATTTCTCCATCAGAGGATGTTAAGTCTTATGGAGATTTTATTCAACGCATGGCATTAGATCTATCTATGACTCCTACTCTCGTTGCCAGTTTTGTGGATGATAACGTTTTTGACATTATGCACTCTAACACTTCGCCCTCCGTGGCTCTACCAATGACAAAAGTTCTCTTGCAAACTACCAAGGACTTTTGGACTCGTCCAGCCTCCATTAATGTCTCTAATAAGCGTCTGGATCACATGTACAAGGTCCAGGAATCAGGGGCTGAGTTTTTATACACACACCCAAAGCCCAATTCTTTGGTCGTCTCCTCATCCACAAAAGGAAAAGCGAGTCACTCTACTCCCTCAGAAAAAGAAGGGAAAAAGTTGGATTCGGTTGGTAGAAAATTCTACACTGTCGGTGCAATGGGCATTAAAACGGCGAACTATGCCGCCTGCATGGGCCGTTATCAATTCAATTTATGGAAGCGTTTGAATGATTTCCTCCCGCACGTGCCCAAAGAGTGCCAACCTCAGATTAAAAGGATTCAGAATGAAGGGATGGTCTTGGCTAGACACCAAATTAGTGCTGCCAAGCATTCCCTGGAATCCGCTAGTAAGACTCTAGCAACCTCTGTAGCGTTACGCAGACATGCCTGGCTCCGCTCTTCATCATTGCCATATGACACCAGATCCTCGGTGGAAGACCTTCCCTTTGAAGGTTCTGGATTGTTTAGCTCCACCACTGACACGGTTCTGCAGGAAATGGATAAGAGTATCAAGACGTCCAAGAGTTTGGGGATCTCCCCCACGACCAAATACTCGAAATCCAAGCAGTGGCCTAGGCAACCTTGGTCGACCAGGCAACCGTACAACAAATCACCTACGGATCAATGGCAAAGACCTCCCTCCTCTCAGTCACGGTCTTTTCCCCCGAAAAATAAGGGACAATCGTCCGGTGCCTATAAGTCGAAATTCCCTAAGAATCCCAAACAGGGACTTTGACTTCAACCTTACTGCTCAGACTCGCCTTGCACCCTTCCTGCACGCATGGCTCGCCATTTCTACGGACAAATGGGTGCACTCTATAATAAGAGATGGCTATCTCATAGAGTTTTCTCTGACTCCCAGAATCTCCCGTTTCATCAGAACCCCGGCGTCTCCTGCCCTGCTACAGGAGGTACAATCGCTGACACAAAAAAACGCTATAGAGAAAGTCCCGATGGCGGATTGTTGCCGCGGGATTTATTCCAAATATTTCACAGTCCCCAAGAAGGACGGAGGACTTCGTCCAATCATGGACCTCCGTTTTCTCAATCGGTTCATCATTTACAGAAAGTTTCGCATGACCACGTTGCAAAGCATTTTACCACTCCTGTCTCCAGGGACTTGGATGGTCACTTTAGATCTCAAAGACGCTTATTTTCACGTCTCCATCCATCCTCGTCACAGAAAGTTCCTCAGATTCGCAGTCGGGGAGGACCATTACCAATTCAAAGCCCTTCCATTCGGGCTCTCTACCGCCCCCAGGGTTTTTACGAAGGTAATGGTGGTTGTCGTCGCTCATCTTCGCCTTCAGGGCATTCAGATCTTTCCGTATATAGACGACTGGTTGATGGTGGCAGATTCAAGAGAATGTCTCCTTCAGCACATCACCATCACATTGTCGGTCCTATCCTCCCTTGGAATTCTGGTGAATTTACAGAAATCCATGCTGCAACCTGCAACTCGCGTGCAGTTCATAGGAGCTGTCATAGACTCCCTAGCCACTCGGGCGTACCTTCCTCGCCAACGGGCAGATACCATTCGTCTGGAAATTCAACGTTTGTTCCAGTCCAACGTGACATCAGCGGTCCACATTCAGCGGACCTTGGGTCTCATGGCAGCCACCACTTCCGTGATCGAATATGCACGCCTTCGCATGCGCCCGTTGCAGCTGTGGTTTCTAAAGAAATTTCGCCCTTCCATCCATCCTCCGAGCCTTCAACTGGTAGTGCCTCCGCAGGTCCTCGTCTCCCTGCAGTGGTGGCTCGTGGACACCAATCTGTTGGCGGGTGCACCGTTCCAACCGATCGTTCCCGTAATGTCCATCACCACAGATGCCTCCCTGTGGGGTTGGGGTGCTCATACAGACGACACTTGTGTGGGTGCTCCATGGCAACCCCTTTGGAAGAGTCATCATATCAACTATCTGGAACTGCTGGCCGTAAAGTTTGCCCTAAGATCCCTACTCAGACAGGTTGTAGGGAAGGATGTGTTGATTTTTACGGACAACACAACTGCGATGGCTTATATCAATCGCCAGGGCGGGACCGTGTCCAGGTCCCTTTGCAGGCTAGCTATGGACATATGGGAAGAGTGCCTTCATTGGAACATCACTCTCCAAGCTGCCCATCTGCCAGGAACTTTGAACCAACAAGCGGATTTCCTGAGCAGAGGGGGAGCATCGGACCACGAATGGGAGTTGAACTCAAAGTATCTCCTTCCTCTTTTTCAACATCTGGGACATCCCCACATCGATGTTTTTGCAACTCGATTGAACAAGAAGTGTCCCAGGTTTTGCTCCAGAGCGGGGTTGGACCCTCTGTCAATGGGGGACGGTCTGTTGATGTCGTGGGCTCACGACTTTCTATACCTATTTCCTCCGATTCCGCTGCTCCACAGGGTGCTTGTGAAAATACAACAGGACAAGCCCCATTGTCTCCTGGTAGCCCCCTGGTGGCCTCGGCAGGTGTGGTTTCCGACACTGCTGCGGTTAGCCAAGGGATCCTTCGTACACTTCCCGCAGGAGTTGGATCTCCTCCAAGCTCAGGAAGGCCAGGTCCTTCACTACGATCCTCTGAGTCTCAAGTTGACTCTATGGGAAATACGCTTTCAGTGATGGATGACCGTATCAATGAGGTCCTGTTGAATTGTCGTAAACTGTCTACTAGGACGTCTTACGCAAAGAAGTGGGATTTATTCCTACAGTACTTGAGTTCTTCCAATTTACCTCCTCCGCCAGTGGATTTGAGGTCTATTTTTGCGTTTATTTTGTCCAGAATGGACTTGGGACTCAGTTTTTCTTCAGTTAAGGTGTATTTAGCTGCGGTGTCAGCTTTTCATCCATCTATTGATGGGTTTTCAGTTTTCTCGCATCCTCAGACGAAACAGTTTTGTAAAGGTCTTATTCGCCTGTACCCTCCCCGTCGTTCTCCGACTCCGGCCTGGGATTTGGCTTTAGTTTTGCGGTTTTTGATGGGAAAACCCTTCGAACCACTGGCCACTTGCTCTCTAAAGTTGTTATCGCTCAAGACTGCGTTTCTGGTGGCCATTACTTCTGCTCGTCGAGTCAGTGAGTTGTCTGCTTTAAGGTGTGATCCACCATACTTGATTTTTTCCCCTCATGGGGTGTCGTTGTCTTTGGACATCTCCTTCTTACCGAAAGTCGTTTCGGAGTTTCATCTACGTTCAGATATAGTTTTGCCGTCATTTTTCCCGTCTCCTGCCAATGAAGAGGAACGGAAATTGCACTCTCTGGATGTTAAGAGGGCGTTGCTGTTCTATTTGGGCAGGACCAAGTCTTTTCGTCAGTCTCCAGCCTTGTTTGTTGCTCACAGTATGCCCTCCCTAGGGAAGAAGATCTCTTCCCAGACGCTGTCCAGGTGGATTGTGGAAGTAATCAAGCTATGTTACGCTTTGGCTAAGAGACCTCTTCCAGGTCAACTTCGCGCCCACTCTACAAGGGCGGTGGCGGCTTCCACAGCTTTCCTGAGAGGGATGCCATTGGAGGACATCTGCAACGCTGCGACTTGGGCTACTCCGCTCACCTTCGTGAAGCATTATGCCCTGGATGTCCGGTCTACTCGTCGTGTGGCGTTGGGTCGGTCTATTTTGCAGACGGCGCAGGTGTAGGGCCTCGGCCCCTCCTCCAGGTAAGAGTTATTGCTTGCTATTCTCCCAAGGGTGTGATGCACAGAGACCACGAAGAAGATAGACAGGTTGCTTACCTGTAACTGGTGATCTTCGAGTGGTCATCTGTGCATTCACACCACCCGCCCTCCTTCCCCTCTGCTCTCGGCCCTTCATCTTGTTTCTTTGAAGGCTGTTGGGCGGCGGTCAGAAGGAACTGGCGGGATCTGCGTGCCCCTCCTTGGTCATGCGCAGTGGAGCCGGCGCGTGACCTGGGAGAGGCGCGAAAATCCCTTTTGCTAGCTACCGGTACCGAGAAGGTTCAGCGCAGGCGCAGTATTCCCAAGGGTGTGAATGCACAGATGACCACTCGAAGATCACCAGTTACAGGTAAGCAACCTGTCTTTCTTTCTTTTGAGGTGGATTTGCAGAGTTCATTTCTTCAACATTCTTTCATTGTGAGAGCTCAGAGAGCAGATAAGCACTAATGTCCATAGTAAATTTGAATAGGGAGGCATCTGAAAATCAAGGTATGAATAATGAGGTACACAGGAGAGTTCTAGGTACAATGTTAACAAGAGTGTCTAAAGTGTATACAGATTTGGAATTCATAAAGCAGAGGAGAAGTCAGTTTGTTTTTAAAATAAGATGCAGTTTAGAATTTTAAATGTTTACCTGTTTCAGCTTAATGGCAGAATGGCGGTTTTCACGAGGAGTACGAGAACAAACCAAAGCTTTCCTTGATGGATTTAATGAAGTTGTTCCCCTTCAATGGCTGCAGTATTTTGATGAAAAGGAACTGGAGGTAAGATTTTAGAGTCTTGGAAGTGGGTAACTGGCTGGGCAGGAACACAGCAAACCAACTTTACTACATATAATAAGAAGGAATCGTAAGAACAAATAGCTATGTATTAGTTCAGTTAAGAGAAACAGATAAGTAGTCAGAACACAGAGTTGTGCAGGAGTATACTGAAAAGCATTTAGCTACTTTTTAATGTCAAAAGCCACTGCTCTTCTGAATTCTGTGATATTTTTTTTTTCAGGTTATGCTCTGTGGCATGCAAGAGGTTGATTTGGCAGACTGGCAGAGGAACACTGTCTATCGACACTATACAAGAAATAGCAAGCAAATAATATGGTTCTGGCAGGTATGGTACTTGTGTCAGGAAGTGTCATTTTCCCAAGGTTTCTTCTGGTGGAAACTATACTTGGTTAGAGCAGCTGCTGAACTTTACAGAGTTCCTTTAATAGTGTGAGGTGTGTTTCCTTTCTACTTGGCTGATACTTTTATTCAACTTTCTTCCCTCAAAACTAAGATATCATTAAGAACATAATAAGGTCCTTCTCCTGGGACTGGAAAGTAGGACTAAAGGCATTTCTTGGCACCTCTCTTTAATTCCCAGTTCTCTTCATGTGTAGATCAAAGGGACAGTGTTTACATCCAAGCCACAAACTGTAGTTTGTGATGTTCCCTAGGAATCAGGATTCTAAACAATTAAACCTCATTCAGATGTTACAGTAAACCATACTTGTTTAAGCTGTAGTTTGTGCAATAGATTCTTGTTAGTATACTAAATGTCAGTAATCCCAATTTATGGATAAATTCCAGATTGTCTGCTTCTTCTTGGTCTCCTAGCAAAGGAATGTTTTCCATATTCTGCTGTCTCTGTGTCTGGGAAGCTTCAAGGGATGAGGCTGCACACATTAAGTTTGAAATCATGGTTTGATGCCAGCTGTATTATTGAAGACACAACTAACAAGTGTTTGATCAAACCAGTTTATCATGATGTCTGAGTGCAGCCCTGGCTCCTTCCACTGTCAGAGGACTCTTTTGTGCTATTTCAGTCCCTTGTATGTAGGAAAGAGCAATAATTTGTAGATAAGGTATAATGACACATTAGAATTTGTTATAGTAATACAGACATTTCAACTGTGGGCCAGGTATAGCTGCAGGGAAGGGAGAGACCCAAGCTCAAGGATCTTCCAGGCTGATTCACTAATGGAAAACCAAGATTGCTTGCTTTGTTGGAAGGCTACTTCCAAAGTTACAGAGGTAGATCTCAAATAAGAGATCTTATTTCTTATTATTTTCTAAACACTTATTTCTGGCTAGAATGATGTGCAGTTATAGTGGAGAATTTCACATTACCCTTTTAAAGCCGTTTTTAAGCTGTTATTGTACCGTCTTGGAGTAAACCAGTACAGGGCTGCCATTTCAGAAAGCCTTTCCCCTACCAGTAAGGAGCCGTCTCTGAAGCGCTTTGGCAATTCAGACTGCGTTGCTCTGTTTTCCCGCCCTTTTTCGCCTGCGCAGGTGATCTCCATCCTTTTTTTTAACGTTTGTTTTAGAGTGCTATATCGCTATAGCGTGCTAAAACTAATGTTAAAAAAAAAGGATGGCGCTCGCCCGCGCGGGCAAAAAAGGGCGGGAAAACAAAGCGGCTCAGGAGGAAGCGCTACGGGACATTTTACATAGCGCCCTGTAGCACTTCAGAAATGGTATAGAAAAGTGAAGACCGCTTGGAAGCAGTTTGCAGGTAAAACTGTTCAGGAACACTTCCCTAACGGGACAGAAGTGTTTCTGTCTGAAAGTGAAAATATATTCCAGAAGGGAACCGTTACTAAAACGGTTCTGTCTTAAAATGTCAGACCAGAAACCGTTAGGGAACTGTTCCTGAACCGGAATATATCTGCTGTCTGAAATTCCCCATAGTGTATGCAGTCTTAACACCACTAAGACTTTAAATGCTTGCTTTAGATGACGGGGGGCAAAATATGTGAAGCATAACGTTTAATAGAATCAGCTTCTGTTTATAGCTCGAAAGACAATGCTAATTCTGACTAGCTGGCACTTTAAAGTAGTGAAATACGGACTCGTGTTTTTGTTTAGTTCATAAAAGAAGCTGACAATGAAGTTCGTATGCGACTACTGCAGTTTGTCACTGGTACTTGCCGATTACCGCTGGGAGGATTTGCAGAGCTCATGGGTAAGTGTAATTTGTACTATAATAGTATCTTCTTATAAGCCTACATTTTTCCCATTAGAAAAAAAATGACATTAAGACCCAACATGCTTATCCCTACAAATACTTGAATCTTTGTTGTTCAGGAAGTAATGGTCCTCAGAAGTTCTGCATTGAAAAAGTTGGCAAGGAGACGTGGTTACCAAGAAGTCATACATGGTGAGTTGTTATAATGAACTGTATGAAAGCTAGTTCTTCGGTTTTCCTATTTTGGTCTCGCCAAGTTAGTGCCTGCTGTTCATTTATGAGATAATCAGTAGCACTGCACTTGTTTGGATGGGGAGGCATCAATGAAGAATAGGCAAAAATGGCTGCATACCTTGGTAACATACATCTGGGCACAGGTTTTGCCTCACAATTAGTCTTGACTGCAGTCAGTAAGTTTCTCCCATGCAAGTCATTTCTACAAATGAAAGTAAATACAGCCTATTGTGCAGACAGAGGAGAGGAGATTGGATTTATACCCTGCCCTTCACTACTCAGAGGAGTCTCAGAGTGGATTACAATCCCTTCCCCTCCCCCTCCCCACAACAGACACCCTGTGAGGTAGGTGGGGCTGAGAGAGCTCTCTTGAGAACAGCTCTGAAAGAACTTATGACTGACCCAAGGTCATGCCAGCAGGTGCAAGTGGAGGAGTGGGGAATCAAACCCAGTTCTCCCAGATTAGAGTCAGTGCTCCTAACCACTACACTAAGCTGGCTCTCTTGTTGGATCTTCAGTGATAGTTAAGGGACAAGTGTAATAGTTTTCATTCTCATTCACAGTTGTGAGATATCACAATCGAATTGGCTAAAACTGGCTAAATTATCTGCTTCCCTCTGTTTACTTGAAACAGTTTACTCAATGAGAAATCAATGTGAGAATGCAATATTTCTCTGTGATAGTTACATTCACCATTAATCATAATAAAAGAAAATGCCCTGATTGGGTAAAAGCTAATGCTATCCCTTGGTTCCTTTTAATTTTGTTTCCTGGAACAGCTTTCTTGGGGGTCGGGGCAATTCTGCTGTTACAAAACATATTGAGGATAGTGCCAGTTGTTGTATGACATTAAACCCATATCAGGAAACTGTGAGTCGCTCCAATCCACATCCGTTCATGACAGTGGGAAAATATAAGCCTGGCCTGGTTCAGGCTTAGAAAATCTTCCCAAAGAGCCTTGGGGATGGAGCCCAGAGCAGGAAATCATGTCTGAATTGCTGTGTCCTCTCAGCCAACAAGCTAAAAGGAACTGTTAACATTGTGGTCACACAAATCAGACATTCACACATGGTTGTAGCCCCAGGGTTATAGTTTCAATTTTTCAGAGGTTGTGGTTGTGTCTTCCTCCCAGTTTTTGTCATTCTGAAAAGCAATACTAGCATTTTATTGCTGCAAGTTAAGCATGGTTTTATATATAAAGAAATCTATGGAAAATGTGTGAAGTATATAGACAATCTGATTCTTTTCTCTCTTTCTCTCTCTTTAGTTTTAATCGTTTAGATCTGCCACCCTACAAAAGCTACGAACAGCTAAAAGAGAAGCTGCTTTTTGCAATTGAAGAGACAGAAGGATTTGGACAAGAATAAAAAGCAAATTCTATTCAAAGTAAAGTTGTTCTTTGACAGGCCAGAGCAACTAAATTGCACAGCTAGTTGTATATAAGCTGTTTCTTCTGTACAGTGATTTTTTTGAACTCTTAAAAGTTCTCTGTTCTTCCACAAAGATATGCAAAACAGTTCAACCTTCTCTACTTTATTTATTTTCCCCTCAGAGACTGGCCAGAATAAAATTGAAGCAGAAAGACTTTATTGAAAATGTGTGTATATATATATATATATATAAATACACATTAATGAGCTCTAGTTTTATAGAGCTTTGTAACTTGCATCACAGCCATTCAGGAGAGTCAGGAGGTTCTTGGCATTATACAGAAAAATGTTCAGACTGCTCTGTGTTCTCACTTATGCAACATCTTCAAGATTATTTTTATTGCATGGCTGTCATAAAGGTGTTAAAGGCTTAGGCCAAACGTATCCTCACTATGTAGAAAATGCTGCTGGCTTTTTGAAATGATGGAATACAGTATTCTGTCGGCTTAATTTTAAAGAACTGTAATAGTTGATAACCCTTTTTGCTACATCAGTGTAGCCAAGGTAATGAGTAAAGCCTTTATTACTTGCACAAGAATAATGTACAACAAGATGAATGTGATTCATGTTAAAACATTGGTGCCACTGTTCTGACTTAATGTAGAGGCTGAACAGACTATTCTAACTCATTGAGCAGCATTGAAAATTGTTTACATATTACCTTGGGTTATTTCCAAGAGGAGAGTAGGTAATCTTCAAGGAAAAATAAATCAATAAAAAGATGCTTACATATTCTCTCCTGGTCTGGTACCTTACAGGCTTTTTAAAAGATATGGATGATAAACTTCCATTTCATAGGATTAATTAATTGTTGAGATTTAGGAGGATATGAAAGGTAATGTGAACTGCTCTCTGCTCATTTTCAGTAATGAATCCAAATGGAAATACAGTTACATAAGCTTTGCACAATTGAGCTAATTTTGTTTGTGTTCAGTTTTCTTATTCCTTTTAAGTTGATGAAAAATTCAGATGTTTCTAATTAAGCATCTCTAAATTCTTTTCTTTCATTTAGGCCAAGGCTTTATTTGTCGTAAGTACACAATATAAGTGTGTGTATGTGTATGTACACACACATACATTTAAATTGTTTTATCAGTATTGAGGGCATTTGCTAAACTGCAGAGATGTGTAATAAATTCTAAAACTTACAGATGTGAATTATTAAATGCTACTTTTAGCAAATTGTGCTTCCTTATTATAAAGCATTAAAAATTACCATTTGTATCATGCTTTCAATACTCGCTGTAAATTCCATTAAATTTAACTTATACAGTTTTGTACACACATGAAAGATTTCCTACAAGTAACATTTCTGTAACATATCAGACTGCGAAAACTGTAAATGCAGTAGGACTCTGCTATATTTGCGTTCATTTTCTCAATATAGCAGTTGAATTCTGCCAAAATCTTATTTTTCTACATATTGCTACACTTTGTTATTCATGGATATTAACCTGTGAATGCTTGGTAAAAGCACTGAATTGATTAACAGACCTCCTCCAGTCTGTCTTGTTAGTTACCATATACATATCAAGATGGTTTTAGTATTAGGTTGCCCTCCCACAGTACACATCAAAAACTTCAATAAACTGTTTTCATTAAATACGAAGAAAAGTAATGAAGTTTGGAATTTACCTGAATTATTTATCTAAAGTTTGGAATTTACCTGAATTATTTGTGATAGCTTATATGGAAGAGAGCTTTAAAGTGTCTATGAAGAAAAATGTGGTATGCCTGAATACTAATTAAGAATGGAGGACTAAGTTCAGTACAACAAACACTTGATTAATTTGCACTAATGGATGATGGGGAGAACTTACAACAGCTAATATTGTAAATTGGTAATTAAAATAAAAGACAAAGACAGTGCATCACACAATGTACTCTGTCATTTATCAGTTCTTTTCCCCTAATAAATGGGAGTCAAGGGTAACAAATTGGTAACCGGGGGTGGGGGTTAATCAAAGTGAGCTTCAAGAAGACTGCTTCCAAAAAATACAAATATATGAATTTAACAGTGCTAAAGTAAGTAATTGGCTTTGTGAGTATTGCATCCATTTTTTCAGGGAAGTCTTTGGTTTATTTTGATGCTAACTTTACCACTGTGCTCACCTTTTTCCTTCTGCTAGATAATCTCAATCTTGGATTCTATGATTCTCTCATTAATGCATTCTTATGTCAGCCAGTGGCAGTAATTTTCTACATATTATTAAAATACAAAATATTTAATTCCTGGATAATATTGCTTGATGTTTGGGGGTTAGTTGAAGCATCTACTGTAAGCTTCTCAAGTAATTTGTTACTTGCTAATTATCCAAGAAATCAACTTTATATTAATCATGACATAGAATTGCAACATTTAAAACATTCTCAAGTCAGCCAAGTATATCCGTATACTTATATGCAATCTCATACAGGTTAATTCCTTATGCCTCATGAAATATAAAGGTTTTATATTATTTCCTAAATGCAAGAAGGTTTGGACTGAGATTATTTTAAACACACCACTACTGAAAATTCATTTTGTACAACAACATACTTAACTAGTTATGGAAATATGAAGTGGGGCATGTTTTAAAGATCTTGAACAAAATATGAGCTAGATGGTGCTGGATCCAGATTATTGTTTGTTCTAATCCATTTTATGTTTAGTCCATTAGAAGCAGTCTTCTGCATCTATATCCCTAGTTGGGGAGTAAACTGTGTGCTATGTTCACAGTTTCTCCCATCTCAATAGTTAGGGTTAAATCCAGCAATTCCTTTAAAAATATTAACAGTGCAAATTGATGCAGTTACTCTAAGCCAGTGATACTCTGGTTTGGGAGACACATGTGGCTCTTTTAGCCACTGTTTCCCAATGTGGCACCTGCCAAGCATTCTAGAAAAGTGAGCAAGATCATTGTCCTATAGAGTTTGTGGTTCCCACCTTGAACAAGCTCCTGCAACAGGGACTGGAGGATGGGTAAGCTGCAGACGACATGCAGTGGTTGGAAGTAAAGAGCCACCATTTTTCTGCAGCCTCTGCACATTCATCCCAGCACAGGGATGGCTGTCAGGAAGAGAAAAGAGTACAATCACCATGGGAGCCACCCTGGAAAAAGCAAGCTGCCCACAGAGGTGGTGCTTTTACTCCTCTTTCTCAGATCAGCTTCCTCTCCTATGGGAGCCTTGGAAATTTCATACTGTCTCTCTATTTAATGGATGTTCCTCATGCTGAGGAGAGTGAGAGAGCAGAGGAAAGCATAGTGCCCGCATCTCCTGCTACCGAAGGTCTAGTTACCATAGGAACAGCTTGCCACACTAGCACACTCTTGGGAAAATAGCAATTTGGCAGCTGACTGCCTAACTTCCCCTGGTGCCCATTTAAAATAGCATGTTTGAATGGTGGTACAGAAAACACCTGCAAGCATTTAAAATAGTAAAGAATTTATTTAAAATAAAATGTCCATGTACATACTGTCTGCACAGTAACAGATTCAGCAAGGAATACAAAAGGAATACAAATTGTCTTAACCCTATACATGCCCTAGCTGATCTTGTTCTAAGACAGGCTCTTTAACTTAGAAATTTCAGTGTTCTAAAATCTTTCAACTTCCTTAGAGTATTTGTCTGAGCAGCCAGTCTTTGTCTGCTCCACGTGGCAATGGCCACCATCCAAGATGGAACTTGATGTGTGACTTCTGATAGAATCAGCCAAAACTGAGGCCTCTTCCTCTGTGACAAGGAACTTAAGTATTTCTATTTGTCCACCCCCTGTGAGTCAAAGAATCTTTTCCTGAGATCTTCAGGAAAATACAGCCTAGCCTCTTGCATCCCCAGATCTCTGTGTCAACTTTTAGGTGTCAGATTCCATCTACAGTGCAAGCTGGCAATTGTCTCTGGCCCAGATGGCTATTAGCATTTCCAAAGCTTTGACGTACTTGGTGATGCCTTGGAATAACTCCCCCCCCCCCCCCCCCCGGCCTTCCTTCTACTAGGAGAGAGAAAAATTTTAAACAAATGTGCAGTAAAAAGGTATTTTCCCACATCTGCCAATAAGAAAAAAGACTACTGATATTTTAAGAATATAACTCTTATGGCATATGCTTTTGCAGACTAGAACCCACTTCAACATATGTGTGAAGTCTGAAACACAGTATATTACACACACACGCACACACATATGGAGGAAACCTAAGAGACTCATAGGGGGGATTACATCCTCCCCACGCTCTTTTTGCATCTACTTACTAGCCAGCTTGCTCACCTCTTCCAGTCTGGCTTTACCTACATCCAGCCAGATAAAAGGAGACAATGAGCAGATGCCAACCCCTATAGGGGTATTTCTTTTTGTCTAGGGGATTTAAACCTTTCTCTTCATTTTAATTTTTCATATTTTTCCTGCAAAGTTATGGGTTTGTTTTTTTTACCACAGGTCCAAACAAAAATACTTTTGTCTGTACACGGCTCCAGTGTATAGATTTAAGGATCCACAACTAGGGCCATCTGATTTAGATATGAAAATGTGTGTACAGAAAAATATTGCAATCAAATGGACATGGGAATGGAAGTAGTAGTCTGTAACATTTCCATGCATGCTCAACCATGTGTGAAATAATTATAGTGAGAACTCAGAAAAGTAATTGGTGAGAACTCAGTCTTTGTAACCTTGATAAATACTATAACAAATTTGTCTTCACTGAGGTCTCAAGACAATCAAATTCATAATAAATTCTTGGTGTACTGGTTAAGAGTAGCAGATTTAAATCTGGGAGAACCGGGTTTGATTCCCCACTCCTCCACATGCAGCAGCTGGGTGACCTTGGTCAGTCACAGTTCTCAGAGCTGTTTGCTCAAGATTAGCTCTCTCAGTCCCACCTACCTCACAGGGTGTCTGTTGTGGGGAGAGGAAGGGAAAGAGATTGTAAGCTGCTCTGAGACTCCAAGTGGAGGGCAGGGTACAAATCCAACTCTTCTTCTAAGTCAGAAATTTTATGCTGGAATTCCCCTTGTGGAAGCATGGTCTTTGATTCTGCTTGTGACACTTGGGAATGGGTGGTATATGATTAATTTTCTTGCATCCCTTCACCTCTATAAGCAGCTGCTATGTGAGATTTTAGTTATATTAAAACTGTGCTTACAGTCCCAAATATTCTGTTTACCCTTTGCTGGTGAAGAGCACTAGATTTTCACCCAAATAAAATAGAAGTTTTACCTAAATCCAAATGAAGGTAAGTGAGTAGAAGTTGACTACAGTTAACTCGTCTGGATGGTCTGAATGGGACTCAGAACACAGGTATTAGAAATAGAATTTAGTAGGACATATGATTAACTTCCTCTAGATCAGTTTCAGAGGGTAGCCATGTTGGTTCCTCTAGATCAGAGCCTTTGGTTTATTTGCAGGTACATATTATTGTGTCAAAGTATTTCCGCAGTAGTGGCAGATAGGAGCCCATGTCCAGCTCAATTAATGGTTTACAGAAATTATCTAGGTACAAAGTTTTTTGAATATATGCAAAAGGATGAAGTTTGGATATCCTCAAGGTCAAGGGAAGGGTCAAACAGCATTCCTGTCTACAGTATTTCTTAGAGTAAAATATTTTCCACAGGCTAAGGGAAATTTTGCTAAGGTGTGAAAGAGGGGATGTCTGTTAAAGAAGAATGTTTTCCAGGAGATAAGCAGGCAGCAATCTATATTTTAGGTCTAAGACATTAAGTGAATGGGTTTCTCTCTGGTCACAATGCAGGACAGTTAAATAACACACTGGCTCGGCTTGTGTGATCCTTTCCTAAGGGGAGCAGCTTCTTACATTCTGAGTTCTGTAGGGAACAACACTTGGCCAAGACATCTGTATATGGTCCCTGCATTAACACAGATTCCACAAGAAGTCTATTTGAACGAGAGCGGCCACTGTGCTTAGTGGAAATGGGGAAAGTGTTACATTGCTCTTCTTTGTAAGTATTTATTTGACATTTTTAGTGCATCAAGACTCTTCTGATTCATCTTAGTATGAAACCAAAGGAAATCTAGTTTTAGAAACAGCTCTTGGGACACTTGAAGGGAAATTTTCTTTATCTGAAGTATACTCAGCTGTTCATTTAAGCTTTTATTTCATTGCTGTTTTCTACTATTTAGCTTCCAATTTTTGTTTTCTCAGCTTTCTCTGCCTAGCTTGTCCTCTCTCTGACTTTTTATAGTACTAATTTCATCTAGGAGTGCATTCTTTTAAAAATTCTTCTGCTTGTTCCTCTTAGGACCATTGCCATTCCCCTGCATTCTACTGTTTTCCAATCCAGTAAGTCAGCTTGCAGCCTGTGACAGACTGCACAGAAAAGCAGGATTTTTTTTTAAAAAATGCTGCTTGGTACAGAGTCAGGGAGGTTAGGAGTTAATCTTCCCTGGAGAGAAGAGCTTAGGTGACTGGTTGCTCTGCTCGCTCTCTGATTGGCCAACATCAGCTGAGAGAGAAAATAAAACAGCTGATCTGGAGGAAAAAGGGTTTTTTTTGCAATTTGTCTTTCACAAATTGGTCTTTCTAAAGTCTGAATCAGTAGCCAGAGGGTTTGGCTTCTGAGGGGACATTTGGGAGTCAGTGTTTTCTGACAGGCAATAGTCAGAAAAGTACTTCTACAAAGAGAAGAAGAGAAACCTCAATGTCTTAGAGAGATTAAAATCGCTCTGAGGGAAAACTTTACTTTCTGAGTCAGAAAAGTACAAAACAGCCTTATACAGACAAAGGATCTGGCAGAAGGTCTGGGCGGTTAGAGAGATCTCCCATACAAGCCAAATAGTAAAATGAGTTACTGCTTCTTCGAGATGAGAATAACTTCCTGCCAGTGAAAGGGGTTGGGAAGAGAACCCTGGTCTGTAATGAAGGGGAGAAGTTTAGACACCTCAGGAGTTAATGAAAATCACAGCCCTGAAGATTTTAAGTGCGTGACACTAGAAGTGATTTGTCCAAAACCTTACCAGATTATTGACACATGTAAGATGTTATTGCAGAGGGAAGCGTTTTGGTGTTTTAGACTCAACAACTGCCAACCAGCTGGACTTAATACATCATTGGATTTGGCCAGTTTTCTGTAGCAACTTAGGTGCTGCAATAGGACATTCTCGGGTCTGAATATATACTATGCTATTACAACTGTTAATGTGTAGAAGTTTTTACTATATGTACTGCTTAAATAATGTAGGATTTCTGTTTGTGTATCCCTTGATATGTAGGTTTTCTTTAATGATTTTACTAAAACACTTATTTAATCAGAAGCGTGAGGTACCTTTAAGGAATGAGCATATAAGGGTTTAGATAGTTACCACCGGATAAGGCTGATTTGCCCGATTTTGCACTATGGTTGGTTAGACATCTGAAATGAATACAACAAATGCTTTGTGGTAAGAACTTTATTAACTTGGATAGTAATTATGTAACCTATTGTAATAATGAAGCGAGACTAGAATGATTTAAATATGAAATTTTATTATAGAATGGAGAGTCGGAATGTTTGTGACTTCTGAAGAGTACTTCTTTATGTATGTATTACAGTTAACGATTTTATGAATTGGCATCGGGTATGTTTTGGAATAACTATAGAACATGTTTTATCAGGAATCTGTGATGTAGGAAGAAGTCTCCGCGAAACGAAACTTCTACTCCGGACATTTTCGTCCATCATCTGTTAGACACAATGTTTAGGAAATAAATGTTACAGTATTTTTGGAATTTTGCATACATTTAGGACAAGTTATCATCATTATTACAAATTGTTACTTGCACTATTGCAGTAGTTTTGTTCATTTTGGCTTAATCATACTGCTACCCCTTATTCCATTTGTTTTTAGTACCAACATATATTACCCTCAGGTCACAAGCTCCTGTAAAAAGAAGGATGGTAAGAACTTGACCTGAGGATGCTTCTCATCAGTTGCAAGATTGTTTTGAGAGGACAAACTGGGATATTAAACACTGTATAGACAGTGTTACTGTGGATAGATGCATACGGATCTATCCTAATCAAAAACCCTGGATGATGAGAGAGGTACAGCGACTTTTGAAGGAGAGAAATATGGCCTTTAGGTCTGGAGATATGAACCTTTATAGCTCTGCCAGAGCCAACCTGAAAAGAGGTATTCGACAGGCTAAGCTGGGCTATAAACAGAAGATTGAGGATAATTTCTATACGAATGACATGCAGCAGGTGTGGCAGGGGATTCAGAATATAAGTATAAACCAACTCTTGCTGCCGTGGATGGAGACCCTTCATTGGCAGAGGAGCTTAATCTCTTCTTTGCCCGTTTTCATGTGGAGCTGAAGGGGACAGCCATATTACAGCCATCTGTCCATGGCGGCCCCTCAGGGTAGAAGAGCATGAGGTGAGGTGAACGCTGAGGGCTGTGAATCTGAGGAAAGCGGCTGGACCTGATGGCAATACAGGATGGGTGTTGAAAGATCAGTTGGCAGGGGTCTTTACTAAGATCTTCAACTGGTCTTTACACCTGTCTATTGTTCCGTCGTGCCTAAAGTCCTCAATTATTGTTCCCCTCCCCCAAAAATCTACAATCAGTAGTCTAAAGGATTATAGACCAGTTGCACTCACTCCGGTTGTGATGAAGTGTTTTGAGAAATTGGTACGTAGTCACATTGTTTCATGCCTTCCATCTACATTGGATAGTCATCAGTTTGCATATAAGGCAGATAGATACACGGAGGATGCCATCACTACCACTCTCCATACCACTCTGTCACATCTGGAGCAGGCGGGGAGTTATGTGAGGCTGTTGTTTGTGGATTTTAGTTCTGCCTTTAATACCAGCCTCTCATATAGATTAGTGTCCAAATTGGAGGGCCTTGGACTCTCCAGCTCTATATGCCTCTGGATTTTGAACTTCTTGACGGCACATACCCAGAGGGTTAGGGTAGGGTCCTACATGCCCACAGCCCTTATCCTTAATACCGGTTCTCCACAAGGATGTGTGTTGAGCCCCTTGCTCTATACCCTCTATACGCAGGACTGTACCTCCACCCACCCCAGTAACACCATCGTTACGTTTGCTGATCACACCACTGTGGTGGGGCTCATCTCTGGGAATGATGAGTCTGCTTACCGGGATGAGGTGAAACGGCTTTGTGTGTGGTGCAGGGAAAATAATTTGATCCTCAACGCCACCAAGACCAAGGAATTGGTAGTGGACTATAGGAGAAAAGAGAAACTTCTGGTGGTGCGGCGCTGCGCTACGGGCGCGTCCCTTGGGAGCTCCCAGGGAAGCCCGGCTTGTGAGCGCTCTTTCGGAGCCCCCCCGAGGTTCGGGGTGGCCCCGCTTGGTTCTCCTGGAGGGAGACCAAGAGTATGAGGCTTGACCGCCCCCCCGTTTCCCTGGCAAGGATGGGGGGTGACCGGTTTGCCCCGAAGCAGGAGCGTCACAGAGAACGGAAACATGGCCGCCATGTTCCCATCAAGCAGCTGCCAGCCGTATTTTTAAAACCTTTCTTTTTGTTCATTTTAAGTTTTCTTTTACGTTTCTACGCCACCCTGAAGGACATTGCACAACCCGACTGAAGCGGAAGAAGTTATTAAACACCCTCTTTTTTCGGCGGTCTCCCCCCCCCCCACCGGCAAAAGAAAGCGGCCGGGAAACTTCTATGGGCAGCGAGCGAAAGAGGATTGGGGTAAGGAAAAACGCCTGTGGGTCCTACTACTATCTACCAAAAATGCTACCAAAATAGCTGAAGAATCGTGGGAATATATTTTGTTCAATTACTTAACTGTAAAGCACTCGGAGACTCGAGAAAGAGATACAGGACTCAATAGTACGTGAGCTCAGATCCGATAACTTTCAAAAAGCTTTGCAAGCTGAATTAAATAAAGCACTTAACCAAGTGTGGGATAATATGTTGAAGAATTTGCAATGCCCTTCCGATAAGGAGAACAATGTTACAGAGCAAACAAAAGAGACACGGGAGAGAAATGAACTGCAGCGAATTAAGCAGGAGAGAGAGCAACAAGGTATCTTATATGATCTTAAAGAAAAAAGTGTATGTGAGCGGGACATACTGAACAGGACGGAAGAAAGAGAGAGTGGGAAAATAGGACCGGACAAAAAAGTATGCTTGTTAAATGCACAGAGCAAGGAAGAAAAGAGGAGGAAGAAGAGGGAAAAAGTAAAGAAAGGTTTAAAGAAATTGAAAGACTCTAACTGTAAAAAACTTCTGAACTGGGACATTAAAAATCGGGAAAAAGATAAAGAGTACAAAGATCAGCGGCATATAACCGAAAATACAGAAAATCAAAGCAGAAAAGAAATACAACATAATGCCAATACAAAGAGGGGCAGGGCAAAGGTTTTTAGTAGGAGGTGATGCTTTAAGAGAAACTGAGACCAGAAGGATCTTTTAATGTATTGGCTTACATGGAAACTGTATCATGTGTTTTTTGCCTGTACTGGCATGTTTGATATTTTGTAATTTGGTACCATAACTTGGAGAAATAGAGACCTAGGAATGAGCAAATAGATGACATATATATATACATTAAATGCTACTTAGCAATTTCTAGGAAGGGCGAATTGCTCTGATAAGTAGGAAAGAAACAGATTACTTTGTTATCATATGGGTTAGTTGATGCCGGTTGTAGAATAGGAGTTGAACAACCTTTAATATGAGTTTGAATACTAATATAACTTCCTCTTTATGAGTTGCTATCTCCCTTGTTTCTGGAGATAAAGCCACAAGTTAGGTTGGAATGTTAATTAACAGTGGGCTGGAACTGGAGAATTTGCTGGGGTTCCGGATGTTTGGGTGTAAGCTTAGGCGAAATGAAATTTACTGTGTGGAACTGAGTCAATATCAGATTTTTATTAATTTTGGTAAGTAGGTATCTGAAATTATAAGTAGAAATAAGGACCTAACAGGTCTGGAAATTTACAATTCAATGTGAAATAAGCGGTCGGAAAATAAGTACAGATCAGGAGAGATCTGTGGGATAAATAAATCTGTTGTTAGGAGAATGGGAATCAGTTATAAAGCATGCAAGTAACTAAAGTGGTGTGGAATATAAGCGTCATATGGAAGGGGGTTGGGGGGTGGAGGGATTTATGTGTGCATTGTGTTTGTGTTTGTTCTTTATGTGTTAAAAAACCCAATAAAAATTGTTTAAAAAAAAAAAAAACTATAGGAGAAATAAAACGGACATCCAGCCACTGGTTATTGGTGGAGAACGAGTGGAGAGGGTGACTACTTTTAGGTTTTTGGGAGTGACTATTTAGCAAAATTTGACCTGGAGCGCTAACACCATTGCTCTGGTGAAGAAGGCCCAGCAGAGGCTCTCTTTTTTCAGACTTTTAAAGAAAAATAACTTGAGTGAGAAAACATTGATGTCCTTTTATTTTTATTTTTTTAATTTACTTGGGATTTATATCCCGCCCTACCCAAGCGGCCCAGGGCGGCGAACAAGTGGCGATGCCGGAATAAGGATGTCCTTCTATCGCTGCTCAATAGAGAGCATTTTAACATATTGTGCCTGGTTTGCCAATTGTACGGCTGTGGAGAGGAAAGCGCTCCAGAGAGTTGTTATTACAGCCCAGAAGATCATTGGCTGCCCTCTCCCATTCCTGGAGGAATTGTATAGTTCTCGATGTTTGAAAAAAGCAAAGAACATTTTGCAGGACTTGCCACATCCTGAACATTCCCTGTTTGAACTGCTGCCTTCGGGCAGAAGATATAGGACAATTAAAGCAAGGACAAATAGATTAAAAAATAGTTTTTATTCGAGAGCTATTATATTATTATTATTATTATTATTTTTTTTAAGCTGACTTAAAGTTCTCCTGATTTGTCATGGAAGAGTTACTGAGAGACATCCAGGAGAAAAAGGACATCTCACTTCTATTAAAGCTCAGTCCTCATAAAGCAAGGGTAAACAATTAAGTTATATAAAGTTTTATTTCTGTCAAACAAAAGGTTTAATCTACAGGCAACACAACACTCTAGAGTCACACAGCAAAAACCAAGAAAACTAGGTTAACTAACACATTTCCAGGACCTGCATTAGATGGCACAAACCTTAAGTCCAAGAGTCAAATGCCATAGCTTTTGCATTTTCTACACTGCTGTCTACTGCCATATAAGAGTCCAAGCTAACGTTTGTTCTCCAGGCTCTTAGTACAATTAGGTTTTTTTTGGCTAAGCAGCATCAGGTGATGATGACACCTGATCAGGACACGTTCCTACTGGAACCCTCTAGAAAATTACCTCATCATTCCTCCCCTCCCATCCTATGGGCTGCAGGTTCTTATGAGAAGCTAATTACCACATTCCAGCTCTGGCCTTGAAGATGATAAGGACTGTGTAGGCAGAGAGACCAATTAGCAACACCTAATTAACCCTGGGGGGGGGTCAGGGATGTTTTGCCTCACAACAATACTTTTGTAATCGTCTATGAAACATGAAACTAGACATTCTTCTTCTTAAGGATTCTTCAGAGGAAGAAGGTGAGCTTTCTAAGTTGCAAGGGTGAAGGCCCAAAATGAGTATGAGGCTTTTCTTCGATTCAATGATATCTTTCCAAATACTTGAGAGACTTCAGCTTGAGCAAACAAGGGAGAAATCTAGGACCAGAAGCTACAAGGTGTCATAACAGACCACTTGTCAACACAAACATTTAAAATTCCTCATCAAAAATGTAGCCGTTTTAGTAAGAGCAGGCTGGTAGATTAAAAGGTCAACCTTCCAGATATGATTTATGTAACTCCTAATTAGCTCTCGTGTATTTATCTGTAATCATAAAAAGAAGCATGCAGATTAAGAGGGCAGAGAATCCCTGGCAGGACTGAACAATGCACAGGTGCAGCTGTCTGCCAATTAGAGATGAAGGGAAGTTTTCCTTTAGTGCTACAAATTACCTCCCCCCCATACATAACTGTCTCAAAGCTGAAAAGTAGAACAAATTCACGCTGAAACTCATCATGAAAATCATGCAAGGGGGCCCTGAAGGCCCAGATAGTCCTCTGGTCACAGCAATCACCTACAAACCAAAACACACCTAATTATGCTTACCTAGCCTGTGCAGTGAGAACTGAACAGGTGCAAAGCCTGCCAAATAGGTTTGCACCATTAAAAAAAAATGCATGTACCAAGATGCTGCCAATTCAAACTGACTAGCAGAAATAAACAGGTGCCTATAGTATTGAAAAGAGTTACAAAAGTAAGTAAAAGATGTTTTTACAATAACAGAAACATATATCACCTAGACACCAAATTGGAAAAACAAATCACACATACTTTCCAGTTTGGTGTGTATGTGGTATATGTTTCTGTTATTGTAAAAACATTTTTGACTATTGCTTTTGTAACTCTTTTCTATACTACAGACACATTGAATCTGTTAATGTTATGTTCATTTATTCCTTTTGCATAAACAATGTTTATAGTCTTCTGCTTTCTGCAATTAAAACTGACCAACAGCCATTAGTGTCATTAGAGACTGATCAGATGAACACCAAAAGGTTTGTTGTTGTTCAGTCGCACAGTCAAGTCCATGCACCACATCACGCCAGGCCCTCCTTTCTTCCATCGTCCTCCGGAGTTTGCTTAATTTCATGTCCGTTGCATCGATAACACTGTCTAACCATCTCATCCTTTGCCGTCCCCTTCTTCTTTTACCTTCAAGTCTTTCCCAGCATCAGGGTCTTCTCCAGTGAGTGCTCCCTTCTCATTTGGTGGCCAAAGTATTTGAGCTTCAGTATCTGGTCTTCCAGGGAACAGTCAGCATTGATTACCTTTAGGACTGACTGATTTGATCTCCTTGCAGTCCAGGGGACTCTCAAGAGTCTTCTCCAGCACCATAATTCAAAAGCATCTATTATTTGGTGCTCGGCCTTCCTTATGGTAGGATTTTATTAAAACACTGATCTATATGATTTGTGACTGATCTAATTGTCTGTGTTAACAACTTGCCTGCTGAGTTGTGCAGCAAAGACTGGGGAAGCAGAATTCATTGGGCTTGTGTGAGAATGCACATGCACAAAAAAGAAACACAGTGAAGAAGCCTACAGTGGGGTATCTTGGGGCCATGCCTTGAGCCAGCCTTTCTGGGGGCTTCTCAGACCCCACGCTGGGTGGGGAAAGAAACAGGAAGAATTCTGAGGGCAGCTGAAATGTCAGCTTAAGTTGGTGTGGACTGGAGCCCTCTTCTTCAGGTTCTCGTCGGTCTGGATCCACAGATCAGAGGCATTCCTTCCCAGGATCCCGTCTGCCGCCGAGTGCATGGGCTCTAGTCCACCAAAGCTTCCCCTGGGATAGCAGCAGGTCTCTATGGTGCTGCAAGGCACCTGCTTATTTTGGGTGCGAGAGACTCTGGTGGTAACTCCTCTGGGGTTATTTCTGGTCAGACTCATGGGGGGGGGTTGTCAGGCTCATTGAGGGTGGGGAAGAGCTTAAAATATAATTTAGACGATGGATCACAGTAGAAAGGGAGGTTCACCCTCTCCTATTAGATCACCACTAATTAGAGTAGAAATTAATCTAATTAAGTTTACCTGCCCCACCAACCAGAAATTTCTGGCTACAGGCTTGCTGCAGAATAGCCATGAATGGTTTGGTGAACTATCAAACTGATAATTGAAAAATCAGCTCCTGATTCATGACTGGTGAGCAGGGCATGAGCTAAACTGGTGGGTGTTTAAGCATCTCTGATTATACTCCTGTCTTAGCTATTTATTTCAGCTAATTTCTACTGGCAGTTGCTTTTCTCATAACAAGTATTCAAAGTGATACTTAAAGTTGGAATGATAGTGTTCTCAACCCTGAAGACCATACATTTTCTTCATCCTGATCCTCTTTTTGTTCTAGATACCGATTCCTGCGGAAGATCCCAACATTCAACACTATTTATAAGCCTTAACAGTAGAAGGCTTTCCTTACTGATATTGCTCACACTCCTAAAACCAATTGATGAACTGACAAATCATCCCCTGATATCAGTTCCAATGATGACATCAGTTCCTCCACATCTTCCAGAAAACGAAAATTACCTTGGAAAGATACGTTACTAGTTACAGGTAACCATACTTTGGAGAAAAGAGCAATTAAGGTGCTTTTTTTGCCTTTCAACACACCTGTCACCTTATAATTTGATACAGCAAAGAGGGACTTCAGAAAAATCTGAGCTTTTGCTTCGCCTCTTAATGCAACATAGCAGGAAAAAAGCAAACCGATATGTTCTTTGATCAAAAAGTAGTGGCTCAAAGTTATCCATAAATTTTAATTAGTAATCTTGTCATAAAGAATTTAGCAATTCCTGAGCTTCCTTTTGGACCTGAAAATAAGAGAGACAAAAATTTTGATAAAGCTGCCATTAAGTTATTACTGAGTAACCCACCAAATACAATTTTTTTTGTCATCTTTATTCCTACATGCGGAAAACCCCGAGACCTGGACCCTGGACATCTGCGTTCAAGTGGATTATGACAGTCCCTGGGTGACCTTGAGTCAGGCACTGACTCTTAGCCTAACCTAACTCACAAGGCTGTTGCAAATGGACCAAGTGCTATCTAGAGCAGGGGTGTCAAACATGCGGCTTGGGGGCTGGATCAGGCCCCCGGTGGGCTTCCATCAGGCCCACAGTGGAACTGGCCACCTCCTGCTTCCAAGTTCTGCTGCTGCATCATAACTTGCTTCCCCAGACTCTCTTAATCACTCCGCCATTTCATGTTTTAACCTGGGTCCTAGACTCAGAACTCTGAGCATGAGATTTCTGTGGTGAATGTCAATAAATCAAAAGTAGGTTTGCATCTTACAGAGCTAATGTTTTAAGCATGTTTGTATTTTAAGTAAAAAAAAATCTTTGTGTTTGTGTCCTTTATAAAGTTTATGTCTCCACTACCTGGCATTACATTTTATGACACACATGGCCCGGCCCAACAAGGTCTCATTTATGTCAGATCCAGCCCTCATAACAAATGAGTTCGACACCCCTGATCTAGAGCATCCTGAGCTCTTGAAGGAACAGGGAGATACAAATCTGATAAATGTTGGGACCTATGATTGGAATAAGTGATATTTGGGTGTACTCCTGTTATTACTTTTTGATTTATTGCTTTTCAAGGTTATTAATTCAGGCTTCCTCTCCCAACAAGAAATGATTAAATCAATAGCAGTTTCAGTTCATCCATATAGGAGAAATATCTAAGATGCAGAAGGTATGAGAAGCGCCATAAAGACAAAGTGACTTGTAAGATTTAAAACAACAACAACAACAACAACGTTGGCAGGTGGGATTAGCAGTCACTGGCAATCAAACTCTATTTAGTTAGTGCTTGAAGTGGGCTAAATGATTGTGCAATTTAAGGCAGAACTAATACATCACTAATGTATGTTTGACAACTCAACAGATTAGCATGCTTGTGGTTAGAATTTCAGCCTAGGATCTGGGAGATCCAGATTCCAGTCCCCACTCTGCCACGGAAGCTGACCCGGGTACCTTTGGGCCAGTCATACAGTCTCAGCCTAACCTCACAAGGTTGTTCTGAAGATAAAAAGGAGGAGAGGAGAATGATGACAGCTGCTTTTGGTCCCTATTGTGGATTAAGATGAGGTATAAATAGAATATATAAAGGGGATATAAATGAAATATAGCTGAAGATGGGGGCAGATAAAAGTAGGCTGGTTGGTGGATGGGAAAGTGACAAGAAAGCAGCAAAAATTGAGAATATGGGGGTTGTCAGGAAGAGGGAATGAAGAAATAGTGTGGGGAAGGGATGCGGGGAAAATTACGTGCACCTGCATGTCTTTGAATGTTTCCCACTTTGCAACTGGGGTCAGCTTAATGGCTGGCACCACACAGTGTGGCCACAGTTTTCCCAAGCAAAGGCTGCTGGGGGAAGGACAGCTGAAGATGGGGGGGGGTGAGGGGGGGCAGATAAAGGTAGGTGGGCTGGTGGGTAGGAAGAAGAGAAGGAAGCAGGAAAAGGGGATACGCTATGGTAGAATTCAGGAAAGGTAATGAGAAACTAGTGGAAGAGGCAGAAATTACATGGCCCCCCACAACTCTTTGTGTATGCTCCCCACAACTTGTTGAATGCCCCCCCAAGTGGAAACCCACAGAAACTTGTGGGAGTGGCTATCACATTGCCCCTGGCTTTACTACCTCCCCTTTCCTCCACCCACTTCTCACAATCTCTCTTTTTCTCCTTCTTTTTCCTTCTCTCCACATCGACTGTCACTTTCTCTGTCTTCTTCCTTTGCCTACTGTCACTTTTTTCTCTTTTTCAGTCTCTGTCTCCCTTTCCCCATACCTACTGTCACTCTCCCTCCTCTTCCCCCCCCCCATCACATGGTCTTTTTCTCTCTGTTGGTACTGTGGTGGGAGGCAGGTGCAGCTCCACATTCAGTGCCATGGTGGGTAGTGATTTCTCCTCCCCACCATGCTGCCAGTTCTTCCTCCCCTACATGCAACGTGGGTTCCTCAGAGGCTGGTGAGGCAGCAGTGGTAAGGCTTGCACTGCCACTGGCTCCCCCACCCGTAATGCCACCATCTCCCCCCTAGCAACATTACCACCTCACCACTTTAGAGGCTATGGAGGAGATGTGGGGCTGGTGGCAGCAGTTCTGCACTCCTCCAATCCATTTTGGGTAAGTTTTAAAGATTTTTCTGGAAACTTTTTTGGGGGGTTCCCCCAAGTTTATGCACATATCTTCCTTTTCTCCACTTGGCCCCGATTCACAGACTTAAGTATCTGCAGATGAGGCCAGGTTGAGAACTGGATACATTGATGGGCATTTATTAGAAATGCATACATTTTGAAGCACTCAAGTTATTAATGTATTGCACTTGTACAGTAATAAGAGTTGAGTTTGTGAAGGTATTTTAAAATACAACCAAATTACACTGTATTAAATTTGTCATGGACATTTTAAACAATTTAAATGGTTTATTTATACTATGGGTTTTTGTGGATACCTACTGTATTGCGGTGTTAAATCATAACAAAGTTTACAAAGTAATAAGACTTCATATTTTTTCCAGCACATTTGAAATATTGCAAAAAAGGCTGAAAAAATATAGAGAAACGTTACATTAATGTTGGACTGCAGTGACAACCACTGGATTGTTTACCTGCTTATCTTCTTCTGTATGGGCTACCCGTTCCTTGGCTTTTGTTAGCCACAAAAGGGCCATCTTTCTGTTGTTTAACTTCATGAATGTCTTTCCCAAGAACAGCAAATTTTTACTGTAGAAGTTTGGCTCAACTGTACAAAAATGGTAATGAAAGAAAAAGTTGTTACCTTGTTACAGTGTTATCTAACAGTTAAACTGCTATTTATGAAACATTTTTGTTAAAAAAATGGCTGATCCCTGAACATACAACTCACTATACTTTTAATTGTAAGATACTGGAGTATTTAAAATTTCACCACGGTTTGCCTTTGCTATGTGTTATGCACAGCCTGTACTGGCGAAGACAGCATTTCTTAAAATGGGGTGTGGGGATCCCCTGGTGGTTCATGAAGGTATTCCAAGGTACGCACAGGTTCTTTGCATGGACAGAGTATGAACCCTTTCTGTGCCATCCTGTCAGGCCCGTAGCTACGGTGGGGCTTTTACGGGCTCTGCCCCCTTTCTTAAAGGCACAGCCCCACAAGAATTTCTCCTGCAAATGCTTTTTTCAATCATTTTAAAACATTTTTAAAGGTGTGCACTCATTTAAGCAGAGTGGAGTGCTGTAGTTGACGAATTCCCATACTGAACAAAGGGGTTGGAGTGGGTGATCTCTAGGATCCCTTCTGACTCTATGTCAAGAAACTGGTCTCCTTTCAGAGAGTTTTTCTGCCTAAGTGTTAGCTTTCTTGACTATAGAAGTCATCACTCCCACTGGCCGGCTTGTTATCAGAATTGTTGTTTACGCTGGCAGAAGTGATTAACTTGCAGCAACTGAGAACTGTCATCTAAAGTGGTTGACAGCTTGCAGTGTATAGATCCTGGTAACAGCTTTCTATTGGCTAAATGGCTTTCCTTTCTGCACTGAGAACTTCAGTCCCACCAGAAAAAAAATTTGCCCCACAAGCCACAAAATCCTGGCTACGGGCCTGCATCAGCTAACATGAAAACAGAGCATCTACATTTTCTAAGACTGCAGCAGGAACTCTTCACCTCAGGAGATAGGTTAAGAATCAGTGTCTTCCTTTCAACGGCTGGGTGCTTGTAGAGCTGCCACCACAAGTTACCTAGCTTCTAGATCACATTAGCGCACTAGCCTGAGAGCATGCTGATGCTGGGAACTCAACCCTAGGAATTCTAATTGACTTATATCAATGAGATCATCACAGTTACTTCCTGTGTAAAACTAAACTGGTTTTCAGTCTATTTTCAAATGCGAAGGGGGGGGGGGAATCACTCTGCATCCATAGACACTAGCTGCCAGTGGTGGTTTTCATTTGAATACCAGATGTTCTGGTTGTGTGCAGCTCTGGTCTTTCTATTTTTAACAGCAGCTGCCAAAGCTTTTTCAGGCCCCTTCCCACCACTGTTGATTCAACCTCTGGTTAGAACTAATCAATAAGGAAGCTTCTTGCTGTCTCCAGTGCAAAGTCCGTTCCAATCAAGGGTGGGATTGATTAGAATTTGGATGACGGCATATTGAGCTGTGGCCCAACAGAATCAGCTACCTTAGAAAGACAAGACCTTGTACAGAAAACAGAAACATTTTTTCCCTTAAGGGAAAAAGGGGCTGGCTGGTGTGTGACATGTGCCAATGAGGAAGGAGGCTTGAAGGTTTAGCAAAAAACCACCTATTTTTGTTATGGGTTTCCTCAGACTGCTAAAATTTGAGAATTGCTGGGTTGTTCCATTTCCTCAGAAACAACTGAGGCTAGAAACAAGGCAATTTCTACCTTACCACATAAACAGGCATTAAAAACATTAAAAATTTATTTCCTAACATAGTGGTATTGTTTTGCAGAGCACATGCATGTATGCATTTTTCCAGGGCCCACCCACACTATTTGGTGAAAAATTACTTGCTGCTTCTTAACAAACAGGGCTTATTTTTAACAGGCTCTCTACAGCTGAAAGACTATGAATACAAACGTATACATAGTTTTCAAGAAAGTTCCAGACATGGGTTATAGCATTTTTAGGAGGATATGAAAAAAGAGTTATACTGACCCAAATTTTTAATCATAGAACAAGTTTGCAGGTTTTAATTTTGGGGATATAAGAAATAGTGTCACTTTCCTGTTCAAGATCTACTAAGATTTTTCATGGCAGGACAGTTTACAAAATCAGAGAGTGTCCTGAAAGACACAAGTATAAACACCTACAACCTTATTGTTAATTTCTAGAGAAAGTTGGGTGAAGATGTTGCATGTGCCTATGTTATGTGTCTCAATATTTCTGATGTTAGCCATAAGTGTAAAAGAGACTATTTATAGTGTTTTGGGGTTTAAATTTGTAACACCCACATACACCAAATTTCCTACAAACTTACTATCTTCAGCCTTCTGAAAGTACCGCAGAGCCTGGAAAACAATGACATTAAAGTTAGTTAAGTATTGCTAAAGTAATCCTCTCTAGTTGAGGACTAAATATTCTACAGAACATGCAGCAGCGCAAGATGACTGATGAGCTTCATACTCTTATGTTGTTGTTTTGTAAATAGAATGCATTTTTAAGGAGGACATATTAATTTAGGAAATGCTATTTAAATCAGTAAAAACTTGTTTTGCTTGACATGTTGGTTTTGCTGTGATGCTTAGTAACAGCTAATCAGCTCTGGTGTAGTGACATTTCTTTAAAAGGTCAAGTTTTGTCTATTTTACTGCACTAGAATCATATTAAACTGCCTGCTAAATCCTCCTCTTACAATGATAACACCATACTAACAAAAAAAACCTCTATGCAGGGAGTATTAGCACACAGTACCTCATCATAGGTGGAGCTGGGTGGGGTTGCAAATAAAACTGCAGCTATTTTGCTTTGGTACCATGGCATTTCAGCAAATGTGTAACACCTACAACAAATGAAAGAGATGGTGTATGCCTTAGACCTCTATATTTTGTTTACATACTTGGAAAAAGTATATTGAAACAAGGGCATATTTATGTGCCTCAACTGAAAGAGCCCAAAAGATCTAGTCCAACCCTCCCAGACAGAACATTCAATAAATAAACTCAAAAAGTGATTATGAGGAGGCATCGAGGATGAACAAAGTGTCTACAAAGCAGACAACTAAGACAGTACTAACCAAGTCACACTTAGTTGTTTTGTTAAATGTTTATCGTATCCCTCCAAGGGCCTCTGGGCAGCATGTACAGCCTCCCCACCTTACTCTTGCAACCTTCCTATGAGATAGGATCGGCAGAGATATATAGACTGGCTCAAGGTCTCCTAGGAAGCTTCGCAACTGAGTAGAGATTTGAGCCCAGGTCTAACAACAACTGCTATTCCATACTGCAAATACAGCACAGCCATCTGAGGACTTAGACTGAGGACTTTCTTATCTTTGTGCCCTAAGACCACCAGCAGTGCCATGAAGAACAAGCAGCCCCTGGGCTCTGTGCAGCCCTTAGAAGTTTTTTTAAAAAACAAAAACAAATGCCAGTCTTGTGTGTTTTTGAACTTCTTTTACTGCTTCGTAACTCATCTTGGGAGGAAGGCAGGAATAAAAATCAAATTAATCCCACAAAGTTGCAAGCCAACTGATTCAAATGAAAATTTCTTCCTTTCATCCAATAAAATATCTAGAGTTGTTGTTGATCATTTATCGCCCAATAGACAAAAGGAGTAAAAACATTTTATAACTGCTAGAGTTCTTTTTGGATCCCTGTCAGAAAGTAAAAACGTAACTAGGTCATAGCAATATATGTCTGAATAAACTTGCAAACACAGTAAAATATAATGCCTCCTGAGATTAGAGTACAAGGGACACCCCATAAGAATATGTGCTATCGTGTCAATCTTACCTAAGGGAAAGGGGCAGATTTGTTCTGAATAAAGAAAATGCATGCCTTATAACTACTGAGGAGTGAGCATTTAATCTGGTCAGAATGAACACCCTTAACAGGCTTTGGGAAGACAACAGATAGGTGTAGGAGGGAAGAGATTTTGGAGGTGAAGTACCAAAAAATTGGGATGAACAGGTGTGGCGTGCTATAAAGTCAGAGCTTTGGTGATTGATTAATTTTATACAATTTTTCACCAAAGCAAATGCTGCATGAAAGCCCAAGGCATGAATAGTACCCAGGTTGACATTGAGAGCCAACAGATTCTCAAATACAGTCTTAAACCACGTTGACCTATAAGAGTCTTTGAAAATTTCTTTCCAAACTCAAATATAGCACTTATAATCACACCGATCAACAGATTTTATCTAAAGAAAGTTCTATTTGTGAGAGTATCCAAACCAACTGCATCTTGTCTCTAGTTGTAACCATTCCCTAATACCTCAAGAGCCAAGTTATATGTGTGTGGCAGGGGAAGGGAGACAACTTTAAAAACTGAAAGATGGGAGAGAAGGAATTTAAATAAACAAGATATTAAGAGAAAGCCCTTCCCTATTCTGTTGGACTACAATGGATCTTTATATCAAGATCTTGTTCATTTATTTGTTTTTAGTTCCATCTAGACATAAAATTTTCTGTTAAATGGTGATATGAATTATTCAAAGGAAATCAAATTATAATTGAAGTGTTAGGAGATACTTGTTGTTGTTCAGTCGCACAACAACAATCTCCTAACACTTCAATGGACTACAATGGATCTTTATATCAAGATCTTGTTCATTTATTTGTTTTTAGTTCCATCTAGACATACAATTTTCTGTTAAATGCTGATATGAATTATTCAAAGGAAATCAAATTATAATTGAAGTGTTAGGAGATACTAGTCTTGCACAAAAAGGAACAATAAAGGCAGTCTTTCCACTGCCTAACTGAAAAGCTTAACACTGATTTTATCTGCAATGCAATATTACAGTGCAGCAATCTGATATATATAATTGCCCTGATGCGTTGGCCATTTCCAGCTCTCCCATTGGCTGTGCTGTATGCCTCATCAGTCATTGGCCCATCAACCGCCACTCAAGAGTACTCACATGTTGGTGCTGGGTCTGCTCCTCTTCCCTGCCCACTGCTGCCTCAGCCACTGTTCCCTGTCAGAATAAACTGCCAAAACGGCTGTCTCTCCTGATGAAGACACTTCTCCTGCTTGGCTCCTGTGGAACTAACTTTTCCCTCAGTGGCTGTTGCTAGGCAACCAAGCTTGGTTCTGTGAGTAAAAAGGCGAAGCCAGGAGGCCCTTTCCAGGCCTTTGTGGGGAACTCATTGGGGCCAGTCCTGACAAGGGTTCCCAGCTCCAGGTTGGGAAATTCCTGGAGATTTTGTGGTGGGGTCTACCGAAGCCAGGGTTTGGGGAGGGGAGAGGCCTCAGCGGAACAGAATGGCATGGAGTCCACCATCCAAAGCAGTTCTTTTCTCCTGGGGAACTATTGCTGCCATTCTCCAGGTGAGGGCTGGAGATCACTCAGCTGCTCTCTAGCTGGCAGAGCTTAGTTTCCATGGAGAAAATGGCTGCTTTGCAGGGTGAACTCTTTGTCCTTATACCCTGCTGAGGTAATTTCTCTCCTGCTTAGGTCCCCACTGTGGAGAAACACTACTTTTCCTAGGTAGAGGCGGCGGGTGGCGGTGGGGAGATGGAAAGCTGAAACCAGAGGGGCAGATTGTTGATGGTTGGCTGGGAAGGATAAGATTGCTAACTCCAGGTTGGGAAATTCCTGCAGATTTGAGGGGTGGAGCCTGGAGAGGGTGGGGTTTGAGAAGGGGTGGGACCGTAGACAGGTACAATGCCATAGGCGCCACCCTCTAAACCAGCCATTTCCTCCTGGGGAACCATTGTTGCCAATCTCCAGGGGAGGGCTGGAGATCACTCAGAATTACAACTGCTCTCTAGATGGCAGAGATCAGTTCCCCTGGAGAAAATGGTGGTGTCATTATACCTTGCTGAGGTGCCCCCCCATGACAGCCAGTGTGACATAGCAGTTAGTACTTCAGAGCAGGGTCTGCCAGACCCAGGTTCTTCCTGTGGAAGCTGATTGGGTGATTTCAGACCACTCACAGACTTTCAGCCTAACCTACCTCACAGGGTTGTTGTGCAGATCAAAAAGGGAAAAAGAGAATGATGTGAGGTTGTCACAACATCGGGGTGCCCCGTCAGATAAAGATAGATTGATGGTTGGCTGGGAAGGATAAGGCTGCCAACTCCAGGTTGGGAAATTCCTGGAGATTTGAAGGGTGGAGCCTGGAGAGGGTGCGGTTTGAGAAGGGGTGGGACCTCAGACAGGAATAGCCAGACAGAGAAACCGATGCTAATTAAGAATGCTGATAAGTTGAATCTAAACCATTAAGTAGACCAGGAAGGAGATTTTGTTGACACTTCTCCTAGGAAGATAACCATCATCATCTATTAGAATAACTCAGGACACTTAACAAGGATGAGTTCCATATGCGTTCCCACGTTGAATACATATTCGGAAGTGTGATGAGTAATGTATTGTAATTCTTTGAACATGTTATAACGTTGTACATACGCAGGAACTATTTACAGGATGTGAATGTAATTGGAAAATTAATTGTTCACTGTTTGAAGTGTTAGAATTGTTAAAAATTGAAAAAATAAAAAAAAAATAAAAAAAGGATTAGGACGTCTATAAAAAGGAGTGGGGGTAGAAATATTTTGTAGTCTAACCAGCCTACAAAAGACTCCACAAAAAACCCTGAAGACTAATATTGTTGACTTCTCTTTTAAAACACAAATCCAGTTTCATCAAACTGGCCAGTATAGTCCCTGCTAATACCAAAAAGTGCCTCTACTGGGCAGCTATCTTATAATACAGCTACAAGTCCTCCTCCCAAAAGGAAAATATTCATGTCAAAAGTTTTGCTTTGTTTAAAAAGACTCTTTCTTACCAAATGCCCATAAGATGAAGTGAAGTGGCATCATTGGGATTCAGTTCAATCGCTTTCTGTCAAGACAAGGTAAGATGTAACAGCTGTTCAGCAAGATAAGGCTTAAAACTGACTCTCCTCCAGAACTCCTATAGGGTTGAAACGGGCTCTGAAATAATTCTCCCTTTATTGTGAAATTGAACATCTTAAAATTAACCATCAGAAAACAAAGATCCTGGCCTTTGGGAAAAATACATGGTCCAGGTGTTGGGAGCTTCAAGGACATAAGCTGGAACAATTATCCAGCTTTAAAGATTTAGGAGTAATGGTGCAGGCTTCTGGTTACAACAAAATTCATAACAGCAGCGCTGCCGATGTAGGAGAGCAATCGGCAAATAGTATCCTGAAATTCTACTGGACACGGGGGGACTACAATGTCCCAGCTGCACTTCGCTTGTTCAAAGCCAAGGTGTTGGCCCACTTGACCTACCGAACATTTCTGGGGTCTTCAGCTTCCTCCCGCTCTCCACTTGAGAGAGTTCAATCAAAATTCCTTAGAGTGCTAATTCAGGTACCCAAGTGTGTATCAAACTCCTGGGTTCGCTTGGAAACAGGAAAGATACGGGTAGAAGCTAGGATTTGCATTCTTTCCATATATAAATGGATAACGGGCAGCATTAATCCAGGCTGTTCCCTCTCACCCTGCATGACCAATTTCAGAGCAGTTGGCTACAAGCGGTCCAAATGTCCATAGAAAAGCTGGGTTCCCCCCCCCCCCAAGTCCTCCTGAATCTTGGCATAGAGCAGGCAAAATTGCTTATTAAGCAGAGTGCTAGATTCGGAGAGACAAGCAGACATTTGCAGTTCACCAAATTATTTTTCTCCAGCAAACAGAAGATATGTGGTTGCTCCTGAGGCCTATTTATATTTTCTTGAATCTTATAATACCAGAAGGGCCTTCATCCTAGCAAGGAGCATGGCCTTGCCATCCGCAGTAATAGTGGGACAGTACAAAGGGATCCCTTATGCGCTCAGACTCTGCACCTGCTCCCGGACTGAAATATCTTTTTAAATTGTTCTTTCCATACGGTGAGCCGAAAGGAAATCATCGGCCTGCTGCTGGAAAGGTTCCCAGGAAGGTCAAACAAAATTAAATTAGAATACCTGTTGTCGGATAGAAATCACCATACATCAAGACAGGTGGCTAGGTTCTGCGTCCAGGTATATAAGGAATGCGAAAAGCAAGGCAAATAGACCATGTCTCTACTTTTATCAAAAATTGTTTTAAACTGACTTTTTAAATGGCTTAAAAGGTTTGAACAGTAGTTTTACTTTTTCCTTTATATTTGATATAATTTATAAGCTTTTATGTTACTAAGGTTTTTACTGGCTCATAACCAGCTAGGATAGTATCGGGAATTTTTCTATTTGTCTTTTAAATTGTTATGTACTGGTCAAAGACTTTAATAATAAACTGACTGACTGACTCTCCTCTAAAACTCTTCTCCCCAATCTGTAGTCATGACAAAATCATATTTTGTTCTTGTTATGTTCTAGAGAATGGAAATAGCTTCCATGTTCAATAACATTGATCCAATTACACCTTTGCAGCAGATCACCAATTAAACAAATGATTCAATAAACTAAAAGCACTGTTCCTCTTCCATTCTGTCTCCAAAACAAACAGCTCTTGACTCAACAAAAGCAGCATTTCAGGCAGGGGCAGGCGGCAAAATGTATTCTAAGAACACTGAAACTGAATCCTGACAAGGTAGAAGTGATGCTGACACCCGTCTAGAATGAGGGCAAGGCAGGTTCATTTGCTGATAATAAAATCATCATACAACCAAAAGAGGTAAAGTGTTATCATCACATACTTGAATATGTAGGAACACTTCAATAGGGATAGGTTAAGATTTTTTTTAAAACGTCAAGCAAAACCAAAAAAAATAATATACATAAACAGCCACCTCCTCTTAAAGTGTTGTTATTGTTTTAAATTGGTTGTGGTAAATATCCAGTTCCCCTAAAAGGCACTACTTTTTTCTTCAAGTGTTGAGGGAAGCAAACATTGGGTTGGACATAATAGTTCCCTTCTACCAAGTGAGAAGCCTTGCCCCATCAAAGGAAGACTCCTCACTTACTAGAAGAAAGTCACTGAATTCAAGAAACCAAGTCCCAATATGGCAGAATCTGATTATATAAACTACATACTGTCAGATGAAAATCAGTCCATCTCTAAGGAAGTTGCCAAATTCTGTGCTGTTTGCTGTTGTATTCGAAAAGCCCGCTTAATCGTGTCTCAGTTTTAATCTGGTCTTTTCACTTATTTTTATACAATTTCTATTGGTTGTTACTTTATTTTATGCATTCTTATACATTTTATATACTTTTAAAGCCATTTTTATAACATTGATGAGTATCTGCTGATTTACTGGCTTGATGTCGTATCTATCTATCATCTATCAATCTATCCATCTATCTATCTATGCATCTATCCATCTATCTATCTATGAATTCAAGTTGCAGCCGCAGCAACCATTTCACTTTAAAGTAAGCATGAAAAGTTTGCAGTGATACAAAGAGGAAACAGGAGCTTGTGAACAAAACTTAAAACTCCTGGAATAGCTAGCAAGGTGGATAACACTTTGTAGCAGAATCACTGAATATTTATTTAGGTCATTTATAGTTTGCCTTTCTCACTTGGACTCAAGGCAGATTACACAAGAGTGTGTCAATACAATTGATAGATGGGGCATTCAATAAACAATGCAGTAGGATTAGAGTTGTAGAACCAACTAGAAATCTAAAAACAGAACTGAAGAAATGCATAAATATTAGTATGATACATTCAATGAGCAAAATTCCATAGCAGGATCATAGTTTCAACAAGCCAGACACAGTAGTAGAGACCACAGTCCTTATAATTTTTCTAAGTAACTTTGTGAATCCTTTAGTGCAGTGCATGTGTAGAAAAGCCCTCTTGAATAATTCAGTTTTGCATACTTTGTGGAAAGCCAGGAAAATGGGAGCCTTCCCTGACTTCCTCAGGCAGGCCGTTCCACAAGGTGGAGGCCACAACAGAGAAGGCACGTGTATGAGCAGTTGTTGATTTTGCCCATTTGTAGGTTGGCACCTGCAGACGACCACGCTCCAATGAGCGAAGTGAAGCTGTCATTGGGAAGCACAGGGGGAGAGGTGGTCTCGCAGATATAAAACATGAGTACAGGCAAGGGGGCTAAGTAGGAAAAAACACAGTAAGCCATTGTGCAGAAAAGAGGGAAATGTAACAAAAGAAAATGACGAACATGAATCAGCAACTGATAATGGGGAAAGCGGTACTGTATCAAGATTATGAAAAACTGAAGTGGCAAGTATTAAACAGCAACTTAAATTCAACATGCAAAAGTATGAGGGAGGAGAAGAAACATGAATTCTAGGCTTTATTCCTTTAGCTTACGGTCAGAGAAGACAGAAACTTAGATCCTAAATATGAGTAGGTGTGTGCAAACCCCCCCCCCTCGGTATTTTTCAGTTCAGGTCTATCAAACCCAGGAAAAAATTCAGGATTTCTGAAAAATCCCAGGTCCAAATACCGGTATGGTATTCAGATCTGGGATTTTTCAGAAATCCTTAAAATTTTGGTGTCCAATAGACCTGAACTGAAAAATGCTGGTTAAAAAAAAAATACCAGCCTGATCCTGGGGTTGGCTTGCCTTCTCCTGCAGCCCAGTTTAAACCAAGCTGCAGAACAAGGCAAAGCAGAGCTGCACCAGTGGGGAGCTCTCAGCTCCCTACCAACCCAGCTGATCTTTGGCCGGCACCTCTTGTAGCCCGGTTTAAATCAGATTGCTGCGAGAGAAGCCAGCCACAGCTGAAGGGGCTGGGAGCTCCTAGTTCCCGGCAACGGTGGCTGATCCTCGGGATGACTTCTGCAGTCCCTTTAAAGTTTAAAGCAACTGCATAAGCCTGACCCACAAACAGCTGAGAGGAAGAAGCAATCTGCTCCTGCCGCTCCACTGTTTTCAGATCTACCCAAAATTTCCCAAATATATCTGGGATTTTTTGGGGGGGGTTTCCTGAGAAAACTCAGATACATTTGGGAAGCCGAAATATACCTGAAAAATACCAATAAGGTATTTATTATACCCAATAAGGTATTTATAAATACCCAATAAGGTATTTTTAGGGTATATCTTTAGCTTGGGTAGATCCAAATGCATACCCCTAATCTTGAGCAGGGAGGTGCATACATAAGCAAAATTTCAGCCCTTTCCCCTCCTGCTGCAGCCAGCTAAAATTATGCCTGGGGCAGGAGGGGGTGTCTGTAGATGCCAGGAACAACATGACAAGGCAAAGTGAGAGTTTACAATGTAAGGGGGAAAACAGTGAAAACACCCCCATCCATTTTTCCACTGGTAGAAGTATCATTTCGGCTAAGAAATAAAGTATCAGGACACAATATGAGGACACAAATAGAAAATTATTTTAAATACCTGGAAGTGTTCCTTGATAACAAACGCATTTGCAATTTTCTTCTTTATTCCTTCATAATCACCCACATCACTGATGCAGATGGCATACCACTACACAAAAAATAAATAAATGATTATTTAAAAATACTCAAAGTTAGATTTGGTGACAATAAATCTGCAATTACTACCCCCTTACATAAGTCACCAAATGTACAAGTCCACCCATCCTGCAAATTGTATATTAAAATTTTTGGTTCAATGCATATCCAGTTAGCTAAAATCATCCTATTAATCAGAAATAATGATGACACTTCAAGTGTTAGTCTTCAACCAACTTTAAGATTTCTTTGTTACTCATGTGAACATTCAGTCTCAGATACATGGATGTGTAGATGTGGCCAATGAAGAAAAACCTCTCTGTCCTCTGTAATACTAGAATTTCAGGTTAAACAATCAAGCTATTTTGTCTGTCTTTAACATACTGTCAAAGAAAAAGTACTTCACAAGTACTTCAAACTGCAATTTCTTCCAGTTCGCGGGTTCAGACATTTCAGCAATTAGTTTATTTCAAATCCAAAATAAGTAATTATCTAGCCATGCATGAGGGAAAAGTGATTTCACAAGGAAACCCAAAGCTCCTTCAATGCTTGTTTATACAGGAAACATTACACGTTGTAGTTACATTACAGGCAAGTCAATAAATAGTTAAATACCACTGATGAGCCTTACAAAGGATTCAATTATTTCCCACTAGTGCTACTACATTGCTGTTACTAACTGCTCTGGTGCATGTCAAATGAACTCAAAAGAGTTTATTTGACAAGTTGACAGCAGCTGCCAGTAATACCATTACTAATATTGGATGTGGATCCTTTTGATATTCAAATTACTCTTAACTAGGCCCAGGGGTCATTTCCTGTAGAAGCGCACAGGAGCAGAGCACCGGCAGTAAGGAGCCCAGGGGGCGGGCACATGCAACAAGCCCCACCTCCTACTCCCAGCAGCCCTCAGTTGGGCCACGAGGAGCAAGAAGCAGCCAGGTAAGTTGCAGAGCCCCCCCCCCCGGTCCTGCCTTCAGGTACAAGCTCTCCCTCCTCTGTGAGGGCAGATCTGCGCATTCCCCCTCCCCCATAGCTAGCAATCCAAACAGTCCAGTGGCACCTTTAAGACCAATTTTTATTCAGGTACAAGCTCTCCCTCCTCTGCGAGGACAGATCTGCACGTTCTCCCCCCCCACCCAAATAGCTAGCAATCCAAAACAGTCCAGTGGAGCCTGAGCGGTGGGTGTTGCCTTCTAACACACTTCCGGTGATGTCAGGGGGTGTGGCATATGCAAATACGTTATGCTAATAAGTTATGCTAATGAGCTCCTGCACCTCTTTTTCTACTAAATGAACCCTGACTAGGCCCATTTTCACAAGGTGTAATTACCAAGTGTTTTTGAAACACTCTTATAGACTCAGAGGGTAGCTGTCTTGGTCTGCCGGAGAACAGTTAGATTTGAGTCCAGTAGCACCTTAGGGACCAGCAAGATTTTCACGGTATAAGCTCCCAGGTATCTGACAAAAGAAACTTTAACTCTCAAAAGCTTATACCCTGAAAATCTTGTTGGTCTCTACAGCGTCACTGGACTCAAACCTAACTTATATACATTTCCCCTCCTATTTCTACATATGAGAGAGAGGGCAGGCAATAGCACTATTTAATTTACACTGCCTAGCTCACCTTGTGTACTGCAAAACAGGATGAGTCTTTTTCAAGGGCTTTCTTTGCATACTCAAGGGCTTCATATGTCAACTCTTTCTTTTTCTCTGGAGAAGTCTGACTAAGTTGAGCTAAGTCACGTGATGCTCGTGCCAGGCGCCACAGTAACTCTGCATTTTCACTAAACAGAAACAGACACAATCAGAATGCTTTACTCCATTAAACAAGCTATCAGTTACTGAATCATGTACTGCCGTATGCTCACACAAATTCCTCTTTCTTTTTCTGAACTATATTTTTATTTTATTTTTTAAACTTCATTTATAGCACGCCTCCCCCCCCCCAATGGGGACCCAAAGCAACTTATATCATTCTTCTCTCTTCCATTTTATCCTTACAACAATAATCCTGTGAGGTATGTTAGCCTGAGAATGTGTGAGTGGCCCAGGTCCAAAAGCACACTTCCATGGCATGAATGGAGATTAAAACATGGATATCCCAGAACCTAGTCTGACACTCAAATCGCTATACCTTGCTGGCTCCCTAATTACACTTTGTGTTACAATTGTGCCACTATTTTCATTAACCATGGTGAGCAATGGTTAAAACTGGGTATTCAAAGGCTGGCTTGAACTAACCATAGTTAGCCGGGGGGGGGGGGGGGGAGCCATGCAGACAATGCTGCAATATTGTTGGCTCCAAAATGAAAGGCAAAGGGGGAATCTGCATGAAATCCTGTTGGGAGATCAGGTAGCCTTTCCTTGGCTTCTGGCCTATAAAGCACATGTTAAGCTTCAATCAATCAAATCCATAAGATCCAAATCACTCAATGCCTGCAGGCAGTTTTACACTGTGATCAGGAGATGGAGTTCAAATACCTCATGATCCCACACAGGAAAATTGACAATATTTCGAGAGTACTCATTATAGCAAATTGTGTCCCCCCCCTGCCCCCAAAGTAATTGCAAAGTCTTTTCATTAGTGGAAGTCATTTTCTGAAAACCCACTTCGGAATACTTTATACTTGTCATGTTACTCTACATCAGATCCAACCGGTAATGGGTATGGGTGAATTTCTCAGGCCCAGAGGCAACCACTTTTCCCTTATTATTTTCTGACATTGAAAAGTTAGAAGCCAACTGGTGAATAAGAATAAACTATACCCAAGCGATTTGTTACACACCTCAGTAAACATCTAAGACTGCCAAGATACAGGTCTGGTGTTAATAATGCACTGCATAGCCTTTGGACCACCAAGTGTACTGCATGTCCTACCAATCATGGCTAGTCTCACCCATCATATTCTGTCTAATTTTTTTATTTATTTCTGCTGCCTCCCAGAGCATGACCAGCCCCATGCAGAAGGCAGGTAAAGTATGGACTGATGGATTTCCCAAACCAAACTGGAAACCAAGGGATATGTATTAGTCTAGTACTTTTATCATCATGTTTATTCTCACATTCTGCATCCAAACTGACTCAAATTTTAAAACAGTCTCTCATTGGTTGGTGGTGCAGTCAACAGGCATGGACATGAGCACTTCTCTAAGGAACTACACATCGTTTTTTCTTCTGTTTCTGAGCAGCAGAGAGCACTCTATTTTTAAAAGCAGTTGTGCTAAGTGGACAACTAGCCAATTTTTCCTCTTTGGAATTGCCTGAAGTCTTAACAGGCGGCTAGTAGGAGCTCTGTTATGCTGCTACTCTACCCCAGACTATGCAGTGCCAGGGCACAAGCAGCTCTTGTCCCTGCATTTCCTGACAAATGTCTCCATATTGAAATTTAGAATATCATCACAGTTGGCTTCACGGAATATCTGACCAGTTAGCTAAGCAGTATGTCTGCTTTGATTTCAATGTTAGTTTTAGGGTGCACTCAGACGGGCCGTTTAGTCCGCTTTTGGCACGCTTCAGTAACGGATTTTATATCCACGTTCACACACCCAACATCTGTGCACTGTCCCCAGCCATTGCTTTCCGGCTCAACCCCCCTTTAAAACCAGGTCCCCAAGTAGTGTTTTCCTGATTCTCCGGTTCTAGCTGCACTACTCTGACGTCTGATCGTTCCTGCGGTGTCGAGCCACTTCCAGTTTAAACCCCCTCCCTGCTCAAGGCTTCCGCTTTTCGCCTGCCATTTTTTTAATGTGTTGGCGGTGTGCACATAGGTGGAGCTCCGCCACCGCGTTTAGAAAACCAAGATTTAAACCGTCTCTTGTTCTAGCGTTTAAATGAGTTCGGGATCTCACGGAAGCCATTTTCGGGTCAAACATTTAAAGGGAAGGCTTTTGTTGGAGGGGTTGGATTGATTCGCCCTGGTGGTTCTGCACATGCATCATGATAGTTTCCCCCCCTTCTACGGAGGGGCGTCATGCGCATGCAGAAACTGAGGATTTTTTTTAAAAAACCCGCCAACACACGCTCCCGCACGTCAGTAGTGTAGACGCCGGGGAGCGATGTGACTGCGTGGTGAAGCAGGATAAGGGAGGCAAGTGTGACTGCGATTATCCAGATCAAATATAATCCGGTTAGAACAGGAGCAGTTTAACCCGCTCTCAGCACGCCGTCTGACCACACCCTTACTGTGTTAAAAATTAATTAAATTGAATGCACAACGGACACAGTGATTTCAAGATGGCAAGAGAGTAATAAACAGCAATGTACCTGTTTTTGTGCTGCTCCAGCAAATGACAGAGTTTTTCAGTTTCTCCACTTCCATACAGGTAGTCTGCTTGATCTAGAATGTCACCTATTTGGGGTAAAAGCAGAAAAAAATGTCAATATTGCAGCCAATCAAAAGTCACTACTGTAATAAAATCAGACACACAAATTCTAACATCTCTTAAGAAATTTATCATTTTCTTCATTCTACCTCATTTATTGTAACACGGGAAAATGTTAGCAGCAAGATTCTGAAACACTAAGAAGACAGATTTACAATTGTAATTTAAAAATAAATCTTACTGTGGTCATCAGCATGAACCATAGAAGACTGGGACATTAATACATATGCTTCATATCCCAAGTAAGACAGTACTGAGAATGCAAGCCCTTTTCTGAAACACCTGGGTTTTCCATGCACCTGAAAGAAAGATACAAAGGCTAAAATCGTAAACAGGGAGACTTGGAAATAACAAGAAGATTATTTGGGTAAGCCTGGGCTTTTGGCATAAAAGCCACGTACACCAAGTTGGATGGAACTCCAGTTCAGTGACTCGAAGAAGATTTTCATGGTTTGGCACTATGTAAACAAGGCTTGACCTCATGCCTTTCCTCTTCTCTTTGCATGCTTCAACTCAATTAGTAACCATAGTTTTCTATTACATCCGAACTAGCAAACTTTGATGGTTTGCAGATGCCCTTCATAATAGTACTATAAACCAGCATCAAACTGTGGTTGGTAAACATGGGTTGGAGGGAAAGCTCAAACCATGGTTTTCTGCTTTAGATGTATTTTGTTGGTTCCCTGGCACAGCCCACAAAGGAAGAAGGATTTGTAAACACAGGAATCATACATATTGCACCAGACCATGCTATGTCTGAACCACTATATTTGAAACAGAGAAACCACCTTAACCCATGACATTTAAGGTGGTCTTGACATTTCCAGGATTGGTTTAAAAACAAGCCACCCAGTTGACACCCTTCAAGGTGAAAGCTTTCAGTAAATGTCTTCATACTGAACCAGCAACTTCAGTTCAAAGTGATACATATCTACACACATTCATACAGAGTTTAGCCTGGCTGGATGAGTGCAAAAACAGACTTAGCTACAAACTTATGTATTACAATACATCAATGAGACTCCTATTTCACGTTACATATTTTAAACAAAAACAACAGAGTCAGGTGTGCTGGCAATTTCTCCCACAATATCCTGCAAATTACACTTGCAATTCAGCTGTATACTCATTTCACATTTTGGGGAGGTAGATTCTGTAGCAACTTGAGTAAATATTTAAGTTACTGAGTCCCAGCATTCTGTGTTTAGGCCTTGCCTTGTATGTGAGCCCTGATGAGCAACACATGAGGAAGGTCAGTATCAGGAGATGCGAGTTTGTGTTTATTTTCAGTTTTATTATTAACCAGATTGCAGTTATTCAAGATATACCCTAATATAAACACAGCCTGATCCTAACATACTATGAAATGTCAAGTGATTTCTACACAGCTTATTACCAAATAGTTAAATTTGCATTCTAATGGACTTTAATCTTAATGTTAACTCGTCCAGACTATGAAGCTATATCCAGTTCACTAGTGTTTAAACAAAATGTCTATAGATTTTGAAATAACTTTTTTTTAAAAAATTCAAAAATGCAGTCAATGCTTCTTTAATCAAAACTGCATGTGCTACATCACATATTTAAATCATATACTCTATATACACTTACAGAATTCAACATGCTTCGAGCCC
>NW_015172577.1:328797-350610 GCF_001447785.1 Gekko japonicus
ATCTAAATTCTCAGGGACTTGAACATAATTTTCCTGTATCCTTTTGTTTCTTTTAATTGACACTCAGCTATTCTCAGTAATCTATACTTTTTGAAGCATTTTCAGTCCTCATCAGGCTGTTTGGGGAGTGTTTCTTTCTTTTGGTTAATGTACAAAGTCTGATTTTTCCCCCAGCATACCTAGATCCCCTTACAATATAGAGAGCCCTCTCCCCCCAATGCTCTGGTTTTGCTGCTTTCATTGTCTGCAGAGCCCAGCAAGTTTAGATATCTATATATCAAATTGTGACCATGGCTCCTGAGGTGCCAGTACTCAGTACCAGTGAATACTTTCACCAAAAAATAGAAAGCTCGAACAATTAACACTGTAATAGACTATAATCCTATTCCCTTACTAAAGTGCCCTCCTGGATTGTTCCTTTATTTTGCTATTCTAACCCCTTTATAAAAATGGCCTCCTGAACATTTGTTTTGCACATTATGCAGAATGACATCAGTGTGGGGGCTTTCCTGATCTCAGGCAGGGTGTTCCACAAGATAGACACCACAACAGAGACTGAATGAACCCTATGCCATCAGAACAGCTGCACATGATTTTCTGAACAATGACCCTTGATTTTGTTGATTTAAATATATTAAGGTTATGGTGAGCAATTTGAGGCACCTTTTGGGATGAAACAGAAGACTTATCCTTAAAAAAAATAACCCTGTATCGTGCTAATGTTAATTTACTCCAGAGTGACAATGCTTCTGTTGCCATTGTATATAAAATGCATTTAAAAGATGTATATTATGTAACACTGACGACAATTTTGAATATATTAAGGTATTTAGAATCTAAAACTTTTCTGTTCTTTCAAAATCTATAAACAGATGCGATTTTCAACCATACGCATGCCACGATGTAGCAAAGATATCACAGATAGAAAGGGATTCGATACTGTTGTGATTCGGACAGTCCTTTGTATGGATCAATCAACATTTCTCTTTTTCATATAAAGTTTAATTTGTACTCGAGTTTAATCTTAATTTTAAAAAATGCTGCTAAAGCTAGATACAGGACAGTCAAGCAGGAAAAAAAAATGCGGTGCGTGTGTGAAGAGAACGAGAGGGGATAGGAAGCTTCCTATAGAGTTGACTGATCCACGACAGCGCTGGATTTGTCATCCTCCACCCCGGAACAGATCCGAATCACAAGAACTGAGTAGGGGGGAAGAGCAAGAAAAATGTCCGTCCCACGACAACTGCACCTCGCTTCCTCCTCGCCCCGAATGAGTCGGGTGCCACCAACCAAGCCTCGCTCTTGGCGCCTGGAACAGAAGTCGCATCCTCATCAAAGAGGTGCCCCGATGTAACACTCCTGCTGCTGCCATGACAAAAACCCTTCCTCTTTCCAGTCAGCCTTCAAAAGCCCTCCCCACAGCCACCGGTCAAGTTATCTTCAACGTACAACAGGCAGTTTCTTATCCCTATACTGCATTAGGAGGTTCTGAGGGGGTAACATCCTAAAAGATTCGAGTTGCACAAAAGCCTCTTATTTCAGTTCCGCTTCCCATCGCCACCGCCCCGTTTCGTAGCAACCCTTGGATTTCCCGCCTTCCCGTTTACGTGCGGAGCAAACGTTAGTCTTGCCCGCGGGGAGGGAGAGAAGACTAGAGTCATCACGTGATTATAGGAGCGCTTGGAACAGGGCTGGGTTTTCGTGGATAGGGCTTTTTTAATATTAAAAAATGTTGTGGGTAAAGGACTCTGGTGCGCGGGGGTGTGGCCTGTGTCGGGGGGGGGGGGGTTTGCTGACGGAGGAGATAAGTCTTGCGAAGAGCTGTACACCGCCTTGCGCGCTATATTGACATACACTTAAAGCAGATGCAGTGGGAGGGACGTGTTGCATGAGCAGCGGGGGAGGCAGCCAAATCGGTAACGGCTAAATTGTTCGGGGCGATGGTGGTTCTGCGTGGCCGAGACCCAGGGGAAGTGGTGATGGATGCCTGAAGAAGACAAGGAGGAGGAGAGAAGGAAACCTCTCCCCAAATCGGAGCGTGGATTTTTTTTGGGGGGTGGGGAAATCCCATAATTGTACGGAGGCGTTTCCGTTCCCCAAATTGGCTCGTGTTCTTTTGGAGTCTTTAAGAAAAAAAGAATAACGTTGGACTGCGTTAGGGCCGGGGGCTGTTTGTGTAGGTGTGTTTTGCAGACGATGTCTCTGCAACTTCTTTAGTATTGAGCGATTTTTTGGGATTTTTTTTTTTTTAAAGTGGTCAGATTGTGAGAAGTTGGGCAGCCCTGAATTGGAAGGGAATTAGGTGGGCTATATTTTGGCAGATAAAGGAGGAGGGCTTCATAGTGGGTTTGGCTGTTGTGTATTTATGCTGTTGTGTGAGACTATAGACTTGCCTTTCTTTCAGTTTTCTCTAGATCTTTAGAGAGAGATACTTTGCACCAACAATTGTGGTGCATAGTGAGGTTCTATACATACTACCATTGATGTACTTAGCACTTTATCTTAGTCATTTGTGTTTAAAACCATATTAACAAGCTATGAAAAGACAAGTCCTTGCCCTGATGAATTTACAAATCTAATGTTTGACGTAAACGTAAACGTTCCCTTGCTCGAAAGCCAGTCGAGTCCGACTACGGTTGCGGTGCTCATCTCCGTTTCAAAGCCGAAGAGCCAGCGCTGTCCGAAGATGTTTCCGTGGTCATGTGGCTGGCATGACTAAACACCAAGGCGCACGGAACGCTGTTACCTTTCCACCAAAGTGGTACCTATTTATCTACTTGCAATTTCTTGCTTTCGAACTGCTAGGTTGGCAGGAGCTGGAACTAGAGACGGGAGCTCACTCCGTCATGCAGCAACTCGGGTCTCGAACTGCTGAACTACTGACCTTCCACAGCCTGCAGTTCAGCGTCTTAACCACTTGAGCCACCGCAGCTCCTTATGTTTGATATAAGAGAGACAAAAGGGGAATGGGGAAGTGGGGATAAACCAGGAAGCATGAGCCTTCACTTAGTTACGTTATGCTTAGTTTCAACAGGGGAAGGGGGAAAGGGTGTAAGAAATTTTTGAGGAGGGATTTGAAGGAAGTGAGAAAAGTGGTGGCATTGTGTGGGTATTTGGGGAAGTATAAGGGGATGCAAAGGAGAAAGGGTGGCATTGTGTGGAAGAACAGGAGGCTTTGGCCACCCTGAGGGTGGTGGAGCAGGGGGTGGGGTATAGCAGGATATGAGATCAGAGAGGTAATGGGCACAAGGCCATCCAGGACTTTGAACGCAAAGATGAGGTGTTTCTGTGGGGTCTGGAAAACTGTGGAGGGATTTAAGAAAGGGCTGCATCACCTGGTTAGAAAACATGGGAGGTAGTGCTTTGGGTGTCAGGGAGTTGTATAGATCTGGAGGGGGGAGGGGCAGCAGCAGATCAGAATACCAGGGTCTTTGAGGAGAAATTTTTGCAGCAGCTTAAAGAAGTGATGTGGCTTGAGGAAAGCTGAATATGGGCAGCAAAGGAGTGAGAAGAGCTGGCAGTAAATCCAACCAAAGGGTAAGGAAAGCAAAGATATAAAATTTCTGGAGAGTTTGAAGCCATGGATGACAAAGTTGGCTTGTTTTTAAGAATTTAATTTTGGGGGGAAATAGAAATATAAGGTAAAGGTTTCCCTTGCTCGAAAGCCAGTCGAATCCGACTCTAGGGTGCGGTGCTCATCTCTGTTTCCAAGCCGAAGAGCCAGCGCTGTCCGAAGACGTTTCTGTGGGCATGACTAGATGCCGAGGCGCAAGGAACGCTGTTATATAGACAATACTTTTTTTTCTTATTTTGCTGCTTTACTGTATAAATTAGTATATAAAATTGTACTTTTTGGCATATTTATTTTATTCAATTTGTATCCCGCCCTACCCTGCAAATGGGCTCACGGTGGCTTACAACATTGATAAGACAATAAATAATAATTAAACAATAAATAATAATTCATAAAAACCTCAGCAATTCCAGTTATAACATTTTTGATGGCAGCATAACAATTACTAACTGTTGTGCCTGCTGCAATAATGTCAGGGAGGGCACATTCTCTTAAGAGGCTGAAGTCAGCTGACACCAATGCCAAGTTAATAACGGCAGTGCGGATCTATTAACAGATCCCGCAGGGCCCTAATCTCAACCAGAAGCATGTTTCACCAGGCAGGGGCCAGGGCTGAAAAAGCCCTGGGCAAGGCAGACATCTTTCAGGCTGGGGACTGCTAAATGGTGCTTTTCAGAAGAGTATAAAGCTCTTTGGGGCACATATGGGGAGAGACAGTCCTGTAGGTGTGCTGGTCCCTGGCTGCATAAGGCCTTGAAGATTAATACCATGACTTTGAATGTGATCCAGTACTGAACTGGCAGCCAGTGCAATTGGCGCAGCACTGCCTGAACGTGCTGACTGGAATTTAGAAGTATATGTGCCTTTGGCCACAATACTATGCATACTTAGTAGATCTGCTAAGGACTGATCTTAAGAGACCGAATGCTGCAAACTGCTGCACCCTATGCTAATTTAACACCTTTGCCATCTGAGAGATAGGAAAAAACAGAAGTTGAAGGGGGAAAACAACTTTTGTACTGAAGAAAAGAAAATGTTTTATTCGACAGAAACAACCTCATGCTCTCACAATAGGACTAGCAGCGTATTTGAATACTTAGTGAAACTTACTGCTAAAAATGCGGAACTCTTCAAGGAGAGGAGGAATGCTTGAAATGAAAAATGAAACTTTCACAGTGGAACCCAATGTAGAGTTATGGGTTAGACAGGATTAACGCCACATAGCACTGCACTATCAGTCACTGGTTTTCCCCAACCCTTTTTTGCCCTAAATAGGGACAGTTTGAAAATAGGTGTGGATCCTTAAATTTATAGTAGGTGCTTGCCAGGGAGCTAAAGCTAATTAGTTCTCACTAATATAGCTATGTTTTTAAAAAGGGGGTGTCTGAGGGGAGAGGAAGAAAAGAAGTGGCCGGAAATTTAGGACAAGGAAAAGGATACAGTGATGGGAGGACTGGAGAGGGAGGAAAGTGGTGGCAGTAATGGAGGCAGGATGGGAAAAAGGAAGAAGTAGGAGTGAAGTGTCAGTGGGAGTGGCGAAGAGGAGGAAGTGGTGATGGCTGCAGCGGCAAGGTGGGAGAAGGATCAGGAAACTAACACAGAGGAAATGGGGACCAGCAGAAGAGGCCTAGAGAATAAGGAGGGCAAGATGGGCTTTCCTTGTCCACCCCCCCCCCCCCAACTTGCTGGTGGTAGTACAGGCTTGGATTTGGAAGCATATCCTGTAATTTCAGCTCCATTCAGCAATGCATTTTGGGGGGAAAGCTCTTCCAACCACCCCCCGCAGCTCTTCAGAGAACAAGAGTGGGAAAAGTAGGGGCAGTGGGGGAATAGGATTTTCCGTCTCCCGTGAGTTCCTGTTAGTCCTCCTTTTTGTCAGATCCCTTTTTTGAGGCTTTCCAGGACTTCCATCTGGGTTTTAAAAGCTTTTAGTTTAACCAAGCATGGAAATTCTTATGTTCCAGAATTTGAATCTATTTTAATGATAAAAATAGTGCTGAAGTAGTAGGACTCTGAGCTGGAGATATCACCTGAATCTGGAATTAACTAGAATTATTTAGTGCTAAGTAAGTTGGACTTAGAAACTCTTTGGGGAAGCTGTCTGGATGGCTGAATAAATCAAAAAATGGGTCTGTAAAAGTATAAATGCATGTGTAGAAGAGGTGCAAATAGTAAGGTCCTCCTCCTCTACAACTCTGAGAAGAGTCCATCCCTCTTGGATATAGAATGTGACTTTCTAGGATATATTTTTATTGATCATTTTTATTGTTAAATGTGAGTCATATTTGAAAAGGAGTTTCGCTGTACCTTTTGAAATGTTTCCAGGCTTTAACATGCTCTATATTGCTTTTAAAACCTATGTTTATGGACTGGGCTAACTTTTAATATGATATAACAAAGGGGACATGGTAATTTGCTAACAATTCAGTAGCTGCTCATCTCAGGCCTCATTAACATATAACAGAACTTGATGTCTGGGCATGGCATGCTTTGTCACAAACTTTGAGAATCTTTTCAGGGAAAATTGCTTTAGAGAGACATAGAAATGTGATAGCCATTATGCCTTTGCTTTTCCAAATGGGTGCTATTTACCAAAATAACAATGACGTATATATTTTATAGACATATAACAGGTAGACCAACCTGTTAAGCGAGTTACAGTGCAGGTTTATTTGGTAAATATTTGAGCTATGTGATCTCTATCTTTAGCACATTGTTGTTTTTGTGCATGGAAATACTTTCCTTTGAGTACTCTTGCAATAGAGCTGCATTTTTGCTTCTCTGCATATTAATGATACCCAACTCCAAAGTTTCAAACAATCTCATTTACGGATTAACATAAAAATTAAATAACATGGGTGAGGCACTCAAACCCTGAGTCAGTCTCCATGCCAGTTCTCAAACAGCTGATTTGATAATGTCAATGATACACCCTTTGAGTTCATTGGGGCAAAATGACTGAAACATTTGAAGTATCAAACCCCTCATTTCCAACTGGAGACACTGCAACAGAAGAGCATGATTTGCTTTATCCAAAATATCAAACATATCTAACAAAATCAGCTAACAAATATATCAAACAAAAATATCTAACAAAATCAACAGGGAAATATTACTTCTATCCATGCGCAAACAGCAATAAATCATGAGGGCGACTAATGATTTCTGTGGCCTAAAGCCAGATTGAAATGGGTTGAGCACAAGATGTATCATCCAGAAACACTAGGAGTTGTTCTGCTGCCACTTAATCTTCCCACCAAATGGTAGACGTGATCCTTTCAAATAAGTCTTCTGTCAAACTCTGTGTGAGTCCTCTTCTAGCAATGCTCAAGACATCTTCTTATCCTCTTTTGCTCCTAAACCACGGACTGGGTCCTCTTTGATGATGAGAGGATGCCTGTCCAAAACTATTGTTAGAGGAGAGTAATACATCTGCAGATAGTTGTTTTATTGAGGACCTCCTGCATTTCAGGAAAATAATGATATATGGAATCCTTCTATTTTGAGAAACCCAATATCTTTTCTGAAATAGATTTTCCTTTATGTTTGAGTGAATGGGAAATGTTTCATCTTGGAAGATACATTAGTTAAATTGTTATAGTTATTTCCAGATGGCTTTAAAAACTCCATACTGTATTTATGTGCTTCATAGTTAGTTTTTTTTAAAAAGTGGTGGGTTACAGTCTAATACATATTTTTGTGGCCCTGGCATACTTTACTCTGTTTATAGTCATACTCTCTCTGTTGGATTTAACTGTTCCATGAATGGAGCAAACTTGTTGAAAAGATTTTTGGCAGAGAACATCCTCCCCTTCCTCCTGCATGAGCAGAGCACTGCTGAGATCTTGAACTGATCGTGCAAGAGGCAAGAATAATGATTCTGTCTGAGTTCTCCTTCTTGCTGAAGTGCCCCCCCATCCTCCATAGCATGCTATTTTCAAATGTTCCTGACTCTTAGTAGTGGCTTTGGGAGAGTGGGAGGGGCTGCTGGGGAAGGGAAGCCAATTAGAAATCTCTTCTGTTGGTAGAAGTGTTAGATCCAAGTTAATCTTATTTTCTCTCCCCGCCCGCCCTTCATATTAAACTATGTTGGTTGCTTTCCTTTCTGTTCTAGCAGATGGCGGCACAGTGTGTGACAAAGGTGGAACTAACTGTTTCCTGTAATAGTCTCCTGGATAGAGATGTTGGCTCCAAGTCAGACCCACTGTGTGTGTTACTTCAGCACACAAGTGGACAGCAGTGGTATGAGGTACTGCATGATTTTTAAAAAGTATTTTTATTTTTTTGTGAACTACTTTGAGAGGTTGTGGAAAAGTGCTTGAAAAGACTTTAAATAATAGTGGAACAGCTTCTGTAATACACTTGATATTTAAAGATGAATTCTGATGTCTAATAAAGTTTGTCAGGATTCTTTCCCCCAGAAACATTAACTTCTGCAATTCAGGCCTATACTTCCTTTGAAAAGGCCATCTTGTCCTGTTCTTCTCCCTTCACGTAGTCACATCATCCCATATAATTTATCCCCCAAGCACTTGCAACAACTTTCCACCATACTTTTCTTGATTCTCTCCTCTTCCCTAGCCTAGACCTTCTGTCATGGCTCAGATGGGGTGTCACCTGACGCTGCCACCACTCTGGTTACAGGCTCATCTGAGAAGGCCCAGAGCACCCTCCCAAGCCTTTAGACCTCCTTTTTAGCCGAAATGAGTGTGAGGACCAGGTAGAGTGAAAATGGTTTATTTTATAGGAGGTCAAACAAACAAGGTGCAGGAATAATAACAGTAAGTGGGTGAAAAGAAAAGAAATCAAATGCCCTAATGCATCTAAATATACTGTCCCTAGCTCACTATCTCAAGTGCCCTTAGACTACTCACCCTTCCCTCAGGATGAGGGTTTCTTCCCCACAGCAGCCTTCCTTCTAGCCCATTCCTTTAACTTCTTCCTTCACCATCACCCTTTCAAATCCCCTCAGGCCACCCTTCTCTCCACTCAACTCTCCCAGGACCACCTTCTCCTCTGGTCTCTGATGTGGTCCCACTGAAGTACTGTAGTATAATTTATGAAGCTTAAGATGCTATTTTATTTGCCACAACAACCCCCTCAGTCACCAAAGCTGTGGTGCAGCATGAAGCTCTTCAACTCAAGTTATATCACAGGGCTGAAGCTTTGGCAGATGAGTAAATTGCTGTGGCAACTAGGTCAGCACCTAAATTCTCATGAGTAATCAGGTGCTACTTTATTGCCTGCGTTTTTTGTTATGTCCCAGATACATGCATGCTCCACAGTAGCCCTTTGGGGTTTGAGTGTTTTGTTGTTTTTTAAATCCCAAAAGGGGATCAGAAGAGGCCAAGGTGGATTTTTCTGAATCCCTATGGATTCCCCCCAATTCTCAGAACCTGGTCTCCTTTTTGTACCTGTCTCCATTGTACAATTTTTTGCTATTTGCACAGGGGCCAGGATTTGATATCCTTTCTTTTTGTAAATATTCTTTAATTGATAAAGTGTTACTTAACAATGCTGAGAAGAATAAGTAATCATTCTGACAGTGTTCCATAATATTGGTAATGTTTATTTTTCAGTATTGAGCACCTAATGTGTGTGTGTGTCTATCTCTACATTCCTGTGCACCTGATTAGATTTAGTCCCATTTTCCTATATCGGGAAAGGGGGGGGGGCGATGAAGGCAATGGTTTTTTAATACTCAAAAGTTTAAAGCCACCTGTGAAAAGTGGGCTTTTTGTCTTTTTATTACTATGATGATAAACCTTTATGTTGTATTTGCAGGTCGCTCGAACAGAAAGAGTCAAAAACTGTTTGGACCCCAAGTTTGCCAAGAGGTTCCTAATTGATTACTATTTTGAACTCGTCCAGAAACTCAAATTTGGGGTTTTTGATATTGATAATGCAACTGTTGAACTGAATGATGATGACTTCTTAGGAGAATTTGAATGTACCCTAGGACAGGTAAGTGTAAATAGTTACTACATGTTTCCTAAAGTCTTTACAAAGTTGTTGCGGCTGATTCAGAAACAACTAATGTGGTCCTGCCCAGATGAGTATCACTTATGGATGGGCATGAACCAGGAAAATGGTTGTTCGTGGTGGTTCATGGTTCATTTGATTACACAAATCACAAGCTTTCATGAACTTTTCCCATTTCCCAAACTAGTTTGTGATTCATTTGGTTCATGAGTTTGGGAGGTGGTAGAACGCCAAACTCACAGGGAGTCTTCCGGCTCTCCTCCACCCATCCTCCAAGCTTGGCAAAGATTGGATTTGGGATGTTTGAATTATAGCCCCCCCTTAACAGGTTCCCCCAGGAAAGCTCAGCTCTAGCCTCTCCCTAAATCAGCCATGTAGCAAGAAATTCTTCCTAACTCGCTCTCACATGACGACTAACTCCTCTCTCTCCCTGCTGCAAAGTGAAAGCAGCTGAGTCAAGGTGTGGTATATATATATAATCTAGAGGACTTCCAGTTTCAGTGCATTGATGGCAGATGCGCTCCTCCGAAGCTCTGGAGAGAGCGGCCCGTGACCTGGCGGCGGGGAGGGGGTCTGGCTGGTTCTGGACTCCCCCCCGGGGCCCTTGTAGGGGGCTCCCAGCCTGGGGCGCTGGGGGTGCCTCTCCCAAGGCTGTGGCCAAAGGATCAATGCTCCCCCCTGCCCTTATAGGTCCCTGTTGCCATGGTACCATTCTGGCATGAGACGAGCATACCGGACCAACGAGCAACTGACCTGGTGAAAACAAATAGACTTTCTCTTACCTGATGAAGTGGAGCGTGAGTAAGATGCCAGCCTGGGTGCCCCCAAGAAAAAGCGGAGGGGGGGAAGCTACCCACCACTTGAAAACGGCAAAGATTTAAAAGCATTAGAGGGGGCAGAAAGTGGTGGTGTTTGAGCGGACGGCTGAATTTAATTAGTACAATGCTAGACTGTTAAGGCATTAGAGTGAATAAACTTCTAAAGACTTAAGCAAACTTTTACAAAACATAAACAATGTCTTATTGGGCTGAAAAGATGGTGGCGAAAGTGAAGCTTCAACAAGGAACTGCCAGCTCAACACGTCCAGTTTCTAAACTGGAAGTGAACTTTAACTTTGCAGGCTGTGGGTATGCTTGAGACCATTGGTCATGTGAGCTAACTAAATAAAATTGAATTGAAAATTGAATTGACTTTGCAGGCATGCTGGACACTGCATTGCGACCTTTGGTGGCTCAGATGACTAATATCAGCAAGACCTTGGAGTCTTTACAAAAACAGCTAAAAGAATCCAATAAAAGAACAGAAAAAGTTGAAAACAAGACTAAAGCAATTGACCAAAGACTGAAAGTTGTGGAAAAAGAAAGATCTTCAGATAAAACTCAATTTTTGCAGCTACAGATGGAAAAATCTTCATATGTTTTGAGATTTCAAGGTATACCAGAAGATAAATCTGAGAATCTGAAAAAAATCCTTAGTGAAGCGCTTGCACCAGTGACAGGCATTAAGGCAGAAGTATTACAAAGTGAAATGGATATGATCTACCAGACATATTCAGAATTTATTAAGAAAAAACCCCTGCCTGGTGAAATATACGTCAGATTCTCTAAGAGATCTCTAAGAGATGCAATACTGAAAGCAACATCTGGGACCACACTGAAAATCAAAGAAGAAGACATCAGAATACTAAAAGACATTCCATTTGAGATAAGGAAGAAAAGAAAACAATACAATAATTTAACCTCCTATTTACGGGAAAACTCCACTACCTACCGATGAATACTACCTGAAAGGCTTGATGTTCAACTACAAAGGCAAAAAAGAAAAGATTGACTCTTTTACCAAAGCGAAGCAGTCTTTGAAAAGACATCAAGAACCCAAAAAGGATACAAAGAACATAGAGGAAGAAGAAGAAGGAGAACTGGACAGTTCGCATGGCTTGGAAAGCCATGAAACATCTGCAGATGGCAGCTTAGAAGTAGAATCTGAATCAGAATTGGGAGCGGCAGCACCCAAACCATCCTGAGACGATAGAAGCAAGAAGAGAGGAGGGAAAGGCAGAAAATAGCTTAAACTTTAGAAGAAATGTTTATGTATTACATTACATAATCTTGCATTGTCAATAATTTTAATTTTTTGCATATCGAAATAACAGAATAGAACTTTTATTCTTAACTTGAAAAAGAGAAAAGCTTTGACTTAAGATATTAATTATTATCATATATGGTCGTTGTATAGGTGTAATTTTAGTTAGTGCGTAGTTTTGTAGGTTTTATGTAGAAAATAAAAAATTATAAAAAAAATAACAATCTGTTCCCACAGAACAGAATGGGAGCTCTGTGGTTGGCTCCCAGAGCTGCCAATCAGGCTATGGACAACTGCTCCACAAGTCCACCCCCAGCGTTGCTTAGGAATTGATTGAATTGGCACCAGGCTGTCTGGAGAACGAACCACTCTAGCAAACCTAATGAACCTCCATGGAAAAAAGGTGGTTCTTTTTTTTATTCAGGAACAACACGACCAAAAGAACCGGTTCTAAACAGACCACAAACTGGCCTGGTTCGTGCTCGAACCGTGGTTGGTTTCTCGGTTCATGCCCATCCCTAGTATCATTTCATTTGAAATCCTGTCTATGCCGATATAAATTATTCCTCTGACATCAAAAGTGGTGTCTGTGTCAAACAATCCATTTAAAACTGCGAAAAAGTCTCCTTTGCAGTTAGAAATATGTTTTTGAAAAAAATAAACACATACAGCATATCTGTTAAGAGTCTTACTGTGGAAATTCTCTAACACTTTTTAAGCATATTTTTTATTGTAAAGGGGCATTTTATATTTAAAGTTTAGTTGAACCTTTTGGTTTTGCATTTAACTTTCTCTTCTTTTGCAACATAAGATAAACAGGCAGTTTTTCATGTTTAACTGAAAACAAAGGTGAATGACAACCATGACCATAAATAGGTAATACAAACCTAAAATTACCATATTTGTCATTAAAAGAAGAATAGAAGAGATTGGATTTATACCCCGCCCTTCACTACCCAAGGGAGTCTCAGAGCGGCTTACAAACTCCTTTCCCTTCCCTTCCCCACAACAGACACCCTGTGAGGTAGATGGGGCTGACAGAGCTCTGACAGAAACTGCTCTTTTTCAAGAACAGCTGTGCCGGAACTATGATGAATGTATACTGCTTGTCAGTTCTTGGAAGCCACCCTGAGCCTGCCTAGCGGGGAGGGCAGGGTAAAAGTGAAACAAACAAACAAATAAATAAATAAATGATTTGCCCAAGGTCATCCAGCAGGTGCAAGTGGAGGAGTGGGGAATCAAACCTGATTCTCCCAGATTAGAGTCTGCGCACTTAACCACTACACCAAACTGTGTATAAAATATATACAGAAGGCAAAAGTACTTATTAGTTCAAGTTAGTTATGGAATAGTAAAGGCAAATGCACAGTTTATACAATGTCTGTTTTAAATCAAAGATATAATAAGCCATTTGCTTCATAGACTTAAGAAAAAATCTTACTTTGTTGTTGTTGTCTGATTTTGCTAATATTCTTGTAGTCATTCTTAATAATTAGCCACAATTTTCCACTGTAATTATTCTGGATATTTCTGTATTTCAACAGATTGTTTCCAGCAAGACACTTACCAGACCTCTTGTAATGAAAAATGGCAAGCCTGCAGGAAAAGGAAAAATTACAGTATGAAAATATTGTTGCTTTATTCCTGGTCTGTAGTTTTCATCTTAGATTTTGATCTTTTGATTTCTGTCCTGATTGCACCCAAATGGGGCAGTTAAGTGTTCTGAAACTTTATTGAAGTGAATATGTGCTTAAAGTTGCACTCATTGCATTCATTTTCTCTGGACTGTTCAGAGATTGTTCATGTGTTTTCACTTTATTTTTGTGGTCTTTAAACAAATTACAAAATGATGACCTGGGATTTGGTCTAGATAACTTTTCCACTTATTAAAGAGGAGAGGAAATTTCTGCCCATTTCTCCTTCTTATGCCACCCTCTTCTCACTTCCCATACTGTTCCTGGAGGCCCCTATCTCCCAGGACAGCACTTTGTGGAGCTCAGTGGGCTGCTGTTGAGTTGGGAAGGTAGGAAAGATTTATTTAAAATGTTTTGTGCTGCCTTTCCAACTGATCAAGGTAAGGTGGTGAACATAAAAACATTTGATTGAACAATTAAAAACAACATTTAAAATGTTATAAATAAACAAAATTCCATTCCACTGATAGAAAATTTAGTTTGGATCCAGCACTTCAATCCAAAGATCTCTAAGCTTAGTTCTACATACCCAAAGGAACTTTGAGTGGTTTCTCCCCCCCAAAAAAACAGCAGCCAAAAAGCTTCTTTTTGAAATTTGAGGGGGGGTTTTGCTGTTTAAAGCAGAAGAAATAAAGAATCTGCTCTATGGCTGGGCATTTAATGGTTTGAAATACGTGAGAGAAGGTCTTCTGTTGCTGTAAAACTGTAATTTTCTCAAATGGCAAAAAGCTGTCCCTGGCTTGATAGGAACACAGGCAATCCATCTTCTCTGTGTTCATGTGCTTGTTATCCTAAATGCCCTACTAGGAACATTATTGTTTTTGCAAGTGAAAGAAATAACATTCCCATTAAAGCTCCTAGAATTATCACATTTTTGAGCCACCTAAATAGAACTTCTGTATACTTGCATTGTCCAAACATGATGCACATTTATCTTCCTGTCTATCCAGATTACAGCTGAAGAAGTAAAGGATAATAGAGTTGTCATTTTTGAAGTTGAAGCAAGGAAACTGGACAAGAAGGTACTTGAGCCTTTCTTCGTGATAAATGATGTTACTTGTCTCAATTCAGAAGCCTGCTAAGATGAGAGTGGCTGAGGGGAGAAATTGTGTTATATTGTGGCACCTGGGACATTCAAGGAAGCTCTTAAGATACATCTTACAAGCTGTATTGAATAGGATATTACTGCAGCAAGATTTGGCTGTGACTTACAGATGAACTTTATGAATTTCCTTTTATGCTATTCTTTTTAGTTTTCCCGATATAAAAATAAATACCAGTCTCTGTGGCCTGCACTAATGAGTTTCACTTCCATGGAGCCCTAAAAACTGAAATATTTTCAGTCCTTTTGGAAACTGTATACTTATGCTGTATACTTTTCCCCCATAGATCTTTTTTATTCTTCATGTCCTCTTGGATTTACTGATCTTTGGAAGTAAGCACTTAAATAAATAGATCAGGCCTCAAGTTTTAAACTGCAAATTCCATATCCAAACAAATCAATTACAATCCTGGTGTCCTGAGAAGACATTGAAAGACCCTATCTACCCTGAACCTGATCGTGCTTCAGTTTCCTGAGCGGTACGAACTGATTGGTCAGCTGCTGGTTTTGTTAGTTAATCTCATTTGGAGGTGGGGCAGGTGCGGATGATTTTTATCACTTCCAGGGGTCGTTTCGTAGAAAAAGAGCTAGGGGAACTCATTAGCATATGCCACACCCCCTGCCATCACCGGAAGTATGTCATAAGGCCACACCCCCTGCCATCACCGGAAGTGTGTCATAAGGCCACACCCACCACTCAGTTAGTCTTAAAGGTTAGTCTTAAAGGTGCTATTTGTTAGTCTTAAAGGTGCTATTTGTTGGTCTTAAAGGTGCTATTTGGACTCTTGGACTATTTTGCAGCAACAGACTAACACAGCTACCTCGGGGAAGCTCCTGGATGGGGCTGGAAGTCCTTGCAGAGGCCACGTGGAGTGGCCTCGGCCAGGCAGAGGGGGAGGACGCCAACTTACCCTCCTGCTTCTTCCTCCTTCTGCAACAGAATGAGGCTGGAAGCAGGGGGCGGCCGGAAGAAGGGGGTGGGGCTTCGTCGTGTGCCCCCCTTGCACCTCACCCGGGGGAACTGCGATCCCCCGCGATTCCCCCAAATCGACCTCTGATCACTTCCATTGATCTGAATATAGCTGCAAACACTTGCATTCCCTGAACTTTCCAAGGAAACAGTCATAGTGCTCTGAGTGGAGCCAGTGCTGGCTTGTAGGCCATGGTTCTGGAAAAGAGAAATCATGAAGTCATGTGTGTGTTGTTGAGGCTAAAGTGATGTCTATGTTCAATAGGAGATCATATTAAAATAATGTTTGTAACAGTTTTGCAGTACGATAATTCAGTAGCATCACTGAAGGACATCTAATTCTTGCAGGATTTATTTGGAAAATCTGATCCTTACCTGGAGTTTCACAAGCAGACATCTGAAGGAAACTGGTTGATGGTGCACAGAACAGAAGTGAGTTAGTTTTTACATGTTTTATAGTTGAGAGAACGTGACGTGCAGCATATCTGTTTTTTCCCAGAGTTTATACCAATGGTTTTTGAAAGGACTGCACCTTCAAGAAAGAACAATAAGTTACTGTTCTAAAGGCATTACACTGTGTTAGAACAGCCCCCATCCTGCACTGATGATCTTTCTAACAAATACTTTGTATTTTATTTAGGTTATTAAAAATAACTTGAATCCTGTCTGGAGGCCATTTAAAATCTCTCTCAACTCTTTGTGTTATGGTGATATGGACAAAACAATCAAGGTAACATTAAATGGATGTATTTAGTACATTTACCATGCAGATAGTGCATTTACCGTTTAAAATTACTCCAAGTGACTTTTTTTTAATGATTTCAAAACTGAAATAATGGTATCTTCAAGGATATATATGTTAAGAATAAGCAGTGACAATTGAATGAGATTGGCAGTATATTTTATTTATTTATTTTATACCCCACCCTATGCCAGCAATGGGCTCAGGGTGGCTCTCAACATAAAACCAATAAACAGTAAGAACAATAAAATAATAAACAGCAACAGCAGGTAATAACCAGTACCCACACCTGGTATCAGGTAGAAATAATTACCCCCCCCCAAAATTCCTGTGCCTATGTAATATCCAGGACAGCAAGGGCACTGGAAAGAGGCCATGAAAATATAAGGGATTGGTAATAAGGCTGCAGAAATTGCCACGCTGGGCACCTTCATGTTTGCTTGAGCTCATGGGACTGGCTAGATGGGGCAGTCCATTATCTCTTCAGTGGTACACAGGTTGCTTTGCTTGTTCTCAAACAATGTTGTTATGTATGAGCCCTCCTCAATGCTTTTGTTTCTGCAGAAATCTTTAAAATAGTTGTGCCTAGTAATTCACCTACTTCTGACTAGGATCTTGTAAATAGTCTTAAAGCTGTGTATTTCTTTGCTACTCACAGCTTTTGTGAGATCAGCCTTCTTTGCTTATAACTCACAATCCTTATTCTAACCCTACTTTAGAAAGTAAGATCATTAAGATCACTGAGACTTACATCTGTATAGACATGCAAAGAAGTGTACTGGCAGACATCTAAATGCATCAAGCTTATATCTACACTGTTTATTCCCTTTCACCTTTATTTCATACTTCTTTCATTTTAATCTGACCCATTAGCCTTTAGTCTTCAGCATTCTTGTGTTGTCTTTGTACAGTGCTTTCTGAAATGCTTCTAGTTGCAGTATTGGGCTGGCTGTAAATATTTCCTGGATATGAGCAATAAAGTGAATGTCTGGAATCATTTGCTCAGAAAATGTATTATCACAGCCTTGTGAATAAGAAAACTATTGATCTGTCCTTGCATATCTTTATGCCCTTGAATCCAAGACTTAAGTATTTCTTCAACTCATTTATGTGTATTTTGTCATTCCTTACTAGTTTTAATTTGGGTTAGCCAAGTGGTTATAATAAGTTTCCTTCTTAGTCTAATCTACCTTTGTTAAAAACCACCAATGACCAGTGTTTTTGTTTAGCAGTAACAGCCTGTATTGTGTTTTTATAGTAAAATAGATCCCTTAAGGTAAAGTTATTTCCATCCCTGCATGAGCAAAATGCAGTGATATGATAAATCCATTTGGCTTCATTCTCAAATCAGTTGGAACAAAATCGGCATTGAGAGACCATGAATTGGGTCTGATGTATTCTCCACTGGGTAAATGACACAAAAAAGTTCAGAAGAGCTTTGTGACCTTCTGAAAAGCAGTTTGAACTAATTTCTCTATAATTAATAAGAAAAAATATACTGTACTATAATAATTGATTAAACCATGCTTTAATATTTTTATGCGCACGATGTCTTAAATAGTTGGCTATTTCATTGTAGTAAGTAAAATGTCTTTTTTAGGGCACAAGTGCCTCTTCTTGTGTTAAAATGGCTGTTTGTGTATTCAACCATAATACACAGACAACTTGCTTTGATTTCTCATTACATTATCTCTGTGTGTGTTGCAGTGAATCATTGAAACATAATGTGACCTTCAAAAACACATTAACAAATCTAGTAGTACAGCTCACTTAATGGAAAGATATTTGGTCATCTTTTTAAAACACGTGTGGGCATAGTTATTTTAAAAATATGTTCTTAAAAAGCTGTACTGAAAGAGGAGATATCAGCCTTCCACCAGTAATCTTTTGTTTACTGCAGTTTTGTATGCCTTCACAAAGATCAAATCTGTTTTCACACAACTTCTTGTGGTAATGGTTTCTGCATGTCATCTGTATTGGTGGGGAATGCATGTGCATGGTTGTTTTGATACTGCTGAAGTCGTGCTTTGTGTGCACTAGCCCAGAGGATTGCAGTTGGTAACTTCAGGAACATTGGACAGTGACAGGCTTCATCACAAGAAACTCAAATAACATTTTTTTTTTTTAAACGAGCTTCTAAAACAACAATCTGAAGACTATATTAGATGTTGAGTGGGAGTAATAACAGGACAATTACACACACTGCCTATTGTTAGTAGTTAACCATACTAAAAGCCACTGTGTTGACTCCGAAGGTAAATATTCATGCTTTTAGTCTCACCTTCATAATAAGCAAATGGTGGCTGATATTTAGGTGTGACAAAGGCCTGTGACATTGTTGGGCTTAATTAAGCCATGAATATTCAGCTGCTTTGAAAGTGAGTGGTTCCTGTCTTAAATGGCAAAACAACACAGTGTTGGCCTACTTAAAGTGAACACACAGTAGTGAGAGTATTTTGTTCATAATGATAGGTCTCATCCTGTCTTCAGTTTGCTTTTCTTCCCCCCTAGTCAGTGTGAGTAAAATACAGGAAACTGTGATGTACCATTATTAAAAAATATTGAATAATATTTCATTTTCAGGTTGAGTGCTATGATTATGACAGTGATGGTTCCCATGACTTGATAGGCATCTTTCAAACCACAATGTCAAAACTGAAGGAAGCCTCTCGACACTCACCAGTAAGCCCACATCTTTCTTAACCTTATGCATTTCAAAGCTGTCCATTACATTTAGGTATTTGTCCGTGCTTGTTCTCTAGGTGGAAGGGTGTGAACTGATACTCAGACACCAGACATTCAAGTCTCTGCTCAGCTGAGTTTAGTAGCTACGCTTAGGTCACTGTCTCTGGGGTTCGGCCTCCCATCTGTAGTAACAATACGGACCTTTCTTATTGGGCTGTTGTAAAACTGACTGGGAACATGCAAAGTGCTTTGAGCATTTGGAGAAAAATGCTAGATCATAATAGTCCTTAATTATTTTTTCTTATAGTGCAAATGAAGCTGAGTGGGTGGCTTAGTATGATACTGCTATATTACCTCTTGAATCACTTGGGGATTTTTTAAATACAACAATAGCAATTTAGCATCCCAGATGCTATTAAAAATAATCAAATGTTAGAATAAATTTTAAATGTCATTAACTTTCCATGCCCAGTTTTGCAAAGTGTACAAAATAAGAGTAATAAACTGTTTCAGTTGTAACATAGCATATACTTCTTTTTCTTTCTTCTTGAAAAAAATCTAACAGAAAACGAGCTAATAAAAATATAGAATACTGGAAATATAAGGTCAGTCTCAGATTTCCTGAGTTGCCGCAGCTATTAATTTATGTTAATTAGAAACTTCTCATTGACTGAAGAGGTGCCCCTTATTATGGTTAATACATTTTAAGGCAATATTTTAATGCAACAACTGCAAGTGATAGCTGCCATCTTATCTCTGGTCTATACATGTAACTAAATGAGGTAGTAGACTCCTGATGGGTGGAATGGACTATACCACTTCAGTGTGTAGTAAGAACAGGCCTAGAACCTGTCTCCTTTCAGTGCTAATTTTTTCATTTGCAGGAGTGTTTTTTTCCATAGCAAAACATTCAAGGTATCATCCCCTATTCTTATGGTTCAGACATGTCATCTTGCTACATATGCAAATCAGAATCATCTCCCTTGACATAAACTTTTAATATATGCTGCATTGTACACATGTATCAACTAAAATTAAACTTTTTTTCAAAATTTTGGTTTTATTCACTTGAGGAGTGACAATTTAAACTCCTATGATTTAAGGTGAGGATTACAATTATGACAGTTAATTAACATTGATCTAATTGGGTGGCTTGCCTAAGCATTCCAGTAAAACTGTATCTTTGGTTTCTAAATGCAGATCTCTGAGTAGTTTGATTTTGGGTTTTCCTGAGTTAAGAACAAGTTTGTGGGCTGATTATAACAAATTGTTGACCTTAGCACAGAGTTTGAAGAAACACAATAGTTCTCTTCATAAAAAAAGAGAACACGTATTTCAGAGCATATATGCCAGCTAAATAAGTAGTACATCCTGTTTGTGAAAAACACTGTCAACATTCTCTGATGTTTACTAAGAAATAGGAACTAGAATATTTCTCTAGGCTAACTTGTTTTGCTTTTAGTGTACAAATGTACACAAATATCTGAAAGGAGTCTTCATTTTCCTTGACAGCCAGAAGCAGGTTCATTAAGATGCCTACTGTCATGCCTAACTTGTGGATACTTTGTGTGTTAATAGCAATTAGGACAGAGATTGACCATTTAAAAAACAGCCATTTTAGAATGTATAATACTTGTATTACTACTTTTACTACTTTTACCTCCATAATCTTCAAGTAGAGAACACACTACTACTTTTATTACATTGGTGTTCATACAGATTTATTTTTAAATATAAACCAATTAATACATCACATTCTTCAGATTTTCCCCCTCTAATTCAAACAATTAGTCCATTAATGAGAACACTGTAATTAGTTGGTCAGGAACCAACAGTACACAGTGGCAGCTACTTCTGTGGCCATTAGGCACATTTTCTGTTGAAAGTTATATCCGTTGTATATTCCTCAAAGGTGAAGCATTACAGGAAGTACCGTGTGAGATGGCCCTAAGCTTTTTTGCACTGTTCAAGATTACTCCCTCAATGTGTGTGATTTTGCTTTTCTGTTTTGTTAATTTTTTATAGGCCGAATTTGAATGCATCAATGAGAAGAAGAGGCAAAAGAAGAAAAGTTACAAAAATTCAGGAATTGTGAGCTTTAAAAACTGTGAGGTCAGCATCTTCAGATACTCTGTTCTTATTTGAGTATGCAGTTTATGGCAGCACCAGGCACATTTGCTTTTGTATCAGCTCATTAGTCAAGAACATTCAGATTTGCAAGGTATAAACTGCAGCTGTAGCAAAAACGTAAGGCATCCTCCCTGATGAAATGTGTGGTGTTAAATGCCTGAATGTGCAGTTAAGTCTGTGTTTTGTCTAGATTGCACCCAGTTAAGGGTATTGATAGTGTAACTGATTAGTGCAATGAAATAAGGCTTTCCAATGAAAAATTCAGTCACTGCTCAACAGTTTGTCCTTCTTCTTTTTTTGGCCCCCCGGAGGGGATTTTTTATTGCATTTTTTAATAAACTACAAACTACAATGAAAAAATAGGAAGGGGGAACTACATCTAGGGAGAAAGGAAAGAAAACCACTAATAACTAAAACCCCAAGAATAGGAGATCATAACAACAGCTTATATAAGTATTAATCTTAAATTGCTAGTATTACTTTGAACATGCTAAATTATTTATCTTTTTATCCATTAATTTAACTGTTTAAAGAGAAACCCAAGAGCATCATCCATAATAAAAACAGGATTTTAAGGCACAATTCAGAGTCCTTCAGCCTTCACTTTGTTTTATCTTTTCTAATCCTCAATTGATATGCATGTTTGGGTGCAGCCGCTCCCTTATCGGAAATAGAGTCCTCATTGGAAGACCCCAAGTCCAATTCGCTAGTGGATTTGCTGTCATCTTCTTCCTTGGCATCCTCGGCTTTCTCTCCCAGTCGCACTCTCAGGAACTCACGTGCTTTAAAGACTGAGTCAATCTTTTCTTTTTTATCGTGTAGTTTAAAACTGACACCTTCTGGAATTTGCCA
>NW_015172577.1:350741-355533 GCF_001447785.1 Gekko japonicus
GTACACGGAATAGGCTTTGTAGACCACATCCATTTCGTTTACAAAATATTTCGCTTTCAAATCCATAAATGGGGCTAATGTTTCACTCAAGAGTTGCTTTAGATTCTCGTCTTTTAATTCTGGGACCCCTTGGAACCGGAGGACCATATTTGCTTTCTCCATTTGCAGCTGTAAAAGCTGGGATTCTTCCGAAGCTTGCTTCTTTTCCAGCTTTTGCACCTTTTTCTTAACTTTTTTAGTGTTGGTGTCTATTTCCTTCACCTTCTCAGCTGTTTGCTCTGTCATTTTTAAAGTTTCAGTCAGTTGGAGTACCTGAATTGTCAGATTCTGATTTAGAGTTGTCATCTGCTGTTTAGTCATCTGGTCAAGCAGAGGACGCAAGGAATCTGCCAACATTTTGGAGAACTCAGTGCCTTCTTCCGGTCGAGGGCTCATGTTCTCCGCTGCTTTCACTTTTGCTAGTTTGTCTTTCTCAGTCTTCTTCCCCGCCATCTTTGTGGATTGTTTACTTTTATAAAAACTTGCTAAAGTCTCTGAATTTCGCCTATGCGCCTATCAACACTCTGGTAAGTCTCTCAAAACAGATTTCAACACTTTTTCTTCCGCTCCCCCCGTTTATAGATCGTTTTTTAGTTCATGCGTATGGGAGGGGGCCCTCCCCCGCTCACTTCTCTCGCCGTTCCCGGGGGGAGCTTTCTTTTTATATTCCCATCTTCGCTTTAACCCCACTCACTGTTCATTGTTGGTCATACGACCTCTCTCGGAACACGGTTAAAACGCTCGATCGCTGACACTGGTCCCGGTCAGCGGCTCTAGATTCATACGGACATTCAGTGGCAGGACCGTCGAAGCGGAGGAGCGCCTCAATTCCTCAGCATCATGCTGGTGAAGAGGTCGCCCCTCAAAAGCCCCATGGCTAGGAGCCTTTTGCCAAGGCTCTGGGGGGGTGGCGCCCCCTCCTATCTGCTGGTGCGCTGATCACATCCCTGGGAGGTCCGGGAGATGCGTCCGCCAGCGTGTCGCCATAAACCAGAAGCTCAGAACAGTTTGTCCTGAAGGTGGGCCAAAGTTAAGACGAAGAGATTGGATTTATATCCTGCCCTTCACTACCCAAAGGTGTCTCAGAGCGGCTTACTCCTTTCCCTTCCCCTCCCCATACCAGACACCCTGTGAGGTAGGTGGGGCTGAGAGAGCTCTGACAGAAACTGTTCTTTTTAAAGAACAGCTCTTATCAGAACTATGGCACAGCAGTATTCTTAACATAATTTTCTTGGTTAGCACCGGACTGTGTTGCACTGTTTTTGAACCTCCGTCAGTGCTAATCGAATACTTTCAATGAAGTTAGAAAGAAGCGAGCCATTTCAGAAATGGAGTTCAATGGCAATGCTGTGGTTGGGGGTGGTTTTTTGTGTGGCTCCTGTTGTGATTTGACATAAATTTCAGTTGTTTAATAGGAAAGAACTAAATTTTAAAAATGGGCAAAGTGCAGTCCACCATGGGCACAGTATCCAGATATGGAGACATCCCCATAAATCGTAGCAGGACCCAGTTGCCTCCCTTCCTCTTCAGTATCTGGGAGGTTGGTGAGCCAGACCATTATAGGGCGTGAGATTCTGAGTGCAACTCCCATGAACTTGTCTACCCCTTCCAGCCCTGTTGAGTCAAGCTCTGATCGCATTGTGGGAGTGTGGGGACAGGGCTGTTCTGTTTGTAGGCGCCCCTCCAGGTACATCTGTTATAGCTGCAGTGGATTTATCCTCCAGATTTTTGTATCACATAAATGTTTCACTTTCAATTCTGCTCATTGTTTTCCCCTCTCACTAGGGATGCCAGACCCCCGGTCGGGGAAGGTGTCTCCCGCTTTCATCCCCCACCTCTCCACCCCCCTCCGCAAAAGAGAAGAATGCTGGAAACTAATGCAACATGCCTGCATGACCCGGAAGTGACATAGGGATGTGGGGGCAACACTGGTTTTTTGGGGAAACTCTATGGTAGAAGCTAATTCTACCATAGAGTTTTGCCCCAAAACCAGACTGTTGTCCCCCTCCAGTGTGCCTACATCACTTCTGGGTCATGTGGCACATCATGTTCATTTCTGGCATCCTCCACCAGCTGCTTTAAGGGGCCTGGCAACCTTACCTCTCACAAATATTTGAATTGAAAAGCCTCCTGATAATTTAAGCTACTTGTCATATATCCAAAGGTAATTGGACTATTTCAGTGATCACTTAATGATTTTTCTCCAGATTATCACAGAATGTACTTTCCTGGACTACATCATGGGAGGTTGCCAGCTAAATTTTACTGTAAGTACCAAAGGCCTCATCTTTTCATCTGAGGAGCCCTAACAACTTGAGAAGAATTGGGGTATTATGAGTAACAACAGTATAGATATGGCTATAGCAAACTTCTTGACCAGGAATACCCACAGTTTGAACCACTGTCTTCTTAACTGAGAAGCCTCCTAGAAGAAAAGTATAGAGAGTACACGGTATGTTTGCTGGCTCCATTTCTAACTTCCAAACAGAAATCTGAGAATAGGAAGCTTGTGTTGAGAAAACTCTTACTCTTTTTTAAAGAGTAAGTGTTGTGCAGGGGTACAGTTGCTATAACAATGGAGCCTGCAGCTGGAAGTAGGGTGAACCTAAATCTTCTAAGAGAGTATTCTCAATAACAGTGATGCAGTGGGCTGGGCCCAGGAAAGGACTTTAAAGTGATAGCTGTGTGATATCTACAAGAAGGGACACAGTTAAAATTTTTATAAACCTTCTTTTGTTAGTGTTGCTGTTTTTTGAATTGCATGGCTTCTCTAAGCTTAATTAATCCTTCCTATTGCCTTGAACTACCACCATTAATCAGGAACAACTATATGAATGTATCTTTCAACAGGTTGGCATCGACTTTACTGGCTCTAATGGAGATCCTCGTTCTCCAGACTCACTACATTATATAAGTCCTAATGGAGTGAATGAATATCTGACTGCAATTTGGTCTGTGGGAATGGTTATTCAGGATTATGATGCGTAAGTTTCCCAACTGATCTTTTTATTGAACTGTTTTGTAAATTTTATGATGCGTAAGTTTCCCAACTGATCTTGAACTGTTTTGTAAATTACACAGTATGCACAAGCAAAACTTTATATCAAATTAAATTTTGATTTTTGTTTCATATTTCCTTCTTGATTTTCACATGGCTACGCCAGGGATCCGGAATTCTGGCTTGAAGGCTGTGTACATCTTGTATTTCCTTTTCAGCCTTAGTAAAGGAATCGACAATCAGAAGAACATAAGAACATAAGAGAAGCCAATGTTCGATCAGGCCATTGGCCCATCCAGTCCAACGCTCTGTCACACAGTGGCCAAAAATACCAGGTGCCATCAGGAGGTCCAGCAGTGGGCCCAGGACACTAGAAGCCCTCCCACTGTTGACCCCCCCAAGCACCAAGAATACAGAGCATCACTTGCCCTGGAGTCCCTATCTATACCTTGTGGCTAATAGCCAGCGATGGACCTCTGCTCCATATGCTTATCTAATTTCCTCTTGAAGCTGTCCATGTTTGTAGCGGCCACCACCTCCTGTGTCAGTGAATTCCATGTGTTAATCGCTCTTTGGGTGAAGAAGTACTTCCTTTCATTTGTTCTAACCCGACTGCTCAGCAATTTCATTGAGTGCCCACAAGTTCTTGTATTGTGAGAAAGGGAGAAAAATACCTCTTTCTCTATCTGCTCTATCCCATGCATAATCTTATAAACCTTGATCATGTCACCCCTCAGCTGTTGTTTCTCCAAGCTAAACAGCCCCAAGTGCTTTAACCTTTCTTCATAGGGAAAGTGTTCCAACCCTTTTATCATTCGAGTTGCCCTTTTCTGCACTTTTTCCAAAGCTATCCTTTTTAAGGTGTGGTGACCAGAACTGAACATAGTATTCCAAATGAGTTTGCACCATTGATTTATATAGGAGCATTATGATGGCTGATCTGTTTTCAATACCCTTCCTAATAATCCCCAGCATAGCATTGGCCTTTTTTATTGCAGTCACACACACTCTTGACATTTTCAGTGAGTTATCTACTACGACTCCATGATCTCTCTCTTGATTAGTCTCTGCCAGTTCAGACCCCATCAACATGTATTTATATTTAGGATTTTTGGCTCCAATGTGCATCACCTTGCACTTGGCCACATTGAACCCCATTTGCCATGTTGACGCCCACTTGCCCATCCTCAACAGATCCCTTTGGAGTGCATCACAATCCTCACTGGTTTTCACCACCCTGAACAACTTCGTATCATCCGCAAATTTAGCCACTTCACTGTTTACTCCCAACTCTAAATCATTAATGAACAAGTTAAAAAGCATTGGACTGAGTACTGATCCCTGAGGTACCCCACTGCTTATCACCCTCCACTGACAAAATTTCCCATTTATACTCACTCTCTGTTTTCTATTAATTAGCCAGTTTTTGATCCACAAAAGGACTTGTCCTTTTATCCCATGATTTTTGAGCTTACTTAGGAGTCTTTGATGAGGAACTTTATCAAAAGGTTTCTGGAAGTCAAGGTAAACTATATCTATTGGATCCCCCTTGTCCACATGTTTGTTCACCCCCTCACTAACAGGTTAGTGAGACAAGATCTTCCCTTACAGAACCCATGCTGAGTCTGCTTTAGTAGTTTTTGTTCATCAATGTGCTTATTAATTCTTTCCTTAATAACAGTTTCCACCAATTTACCTGGTATTGACCTCAGACTGACTGGCCTGTAATTTCCCGGATCTTTTCTGGAACGCTTT
>NW_015172577.1:356133-374597 GCF_001447785.1 Gekko japonicus
TCCATAGCACAGTCATTGAGAGTGTCTAGAAACTCAATCTCTTTTTCCTGACTTGAACACATATTGACCCAATAAATGTGTGGGTAGTTAAAATCACTTATTTTGACACAGTTTCTTTGTCTAGCCGCTATCTTTAATTAATTCATCATTTTATAATCCTCCTCTATCTTTTGATCTGGTGGGTGATAACAAACTCCCAATGTTAAGTTTCCTTTTGGGCCCACTATTTCAACCCATAGCATTTCCAGAAGCGAATCCAATTCTCTTACCCTCTCAGTCTTACAGGACTGTATACCCTCTCTGACATACAGAGCTACCCCACCTCCAACCCTTCCCCCCCATGCTTCCGATATAAGATATAACCGGGAATCACTGTATCCCACTGATCTTCGACGTGGTTTCTGTGCTTCACACCCATGGGATCTAGTGCGCACGCGCTGGATCAATTGGCATTGTAGCAAGCTCTTTTGTCCAGTGGGCAGATACATGTGACACTCCGTGCAATACACTGGATAGCCCCCAACCCCCTGCTGGCATTCTGGCTTCATAATTACTTTCAAAATAATTAAATATAATCCCCCTTTTAAAACCTTTTGTATTTATGTGGTTCTCCTTGTCAAAGTCTATTTACCTTACTGGGAACACAAGGAGACTAGGGCCTTGGCTTTCTGGCTCTTCCTGGGCTTCTTACAGAGTCCCTAGGCTAAGAGCCACAAGCAAAGAGCAGCTCTGTCTCCTGCTCAGAGCTCAGCTGGGTCAGCTCTGCCTCTGGCAAGGTGCTGCCTTAAATAGAGGCCTCCCCCAGGAAAGGGTGGGACAGCAGCTATTCAAATTCACCCAGGCACTCAATTTACATTTGAACACTAACCCTTTCTCACCTATCTCAAGCAGCCAGGACTCTGCAACAACTCTAATCCCTTCCACACACTCTCAAACACAGTCCTCCCACACAATACCCTCAGCTAAATCTGCTCAGTTGAAAGCAAGTAATAAAACACTCACCTCTCTAGCAGCTCTGTCTCCTGCTCCTTCTCAGAGCTCAGCTGGGTTATTTGCAGATGAGAACTATTAATCTTCTCAGCTAACTAGTGGTACTGTTTGTCCAGGCTCACAATTCACTAACGTAGCTAATTGAATTGATTTCTGCTTGAGTTATTGCACTGTTTACATCCTTGGGACATTGTAGCAATATCTTACATTACTAGATAATGCAGTGTGAAAACAAGCACTGTGCAACATGTATGTATACCTATGGTATGTGCACATTTTTGCCTTTGTGTTATATACCATCTACCCCCTTTGTGAGTCTGGGCTGCTCACAAAGTGTCTCTTCAGAGCAGTCCTGGCCAACTTGCATCTCAGCAGAAAATGGGCAGAGGCTTGTCTTGGCCATGTCTTGGAATTCTTGCATATGAAAGAGGTATAACAAATGTCTTGGGGAGAACCCACTAGCATGGCTGGTTGTGAGTGGAGGGAGAATTGAGGGAGAGGTGAGCAAGGCTACTTGCTCTCAGAGCCACAGGTTAGCTGCTCTACATTCCGGAACCATGCTGTGCTAGGCCCTCCAGCTAATGTTGAGTCTGTCATTCCTATTTGTGATGTGGTCTGACTAGCAAAAGAAGATGGTGAGAATCATCTTCTGTGAACAAGTGTTATTTTTAATCACTCATAATGTGGGCATGTCACATTCTTGCTTGGATGAAGGGAAAGTTGAGTGGTTCTCACGGATGGCCTTAGAAGTGTTTAATAATATTACTGGGAACAGATTTACGGTTCTGGTTTGCAAAGAGTTTGGAATTGTGAACTTATTTATAATTATGTTCTCCTGAATTTTTTTTTTACAGAGATAAAATGTTCCCCGCTCTTGGGTTTGGTGCTCAGATTCCCCCCTCGTGGCAGGTAAATGATATGTGGGACATGATTTTGGGAGAGGGCAGGAATGAAAACTTCATAATTAGAAGTGGACACATTCAGCTTCATACATCTTCCATGTATTCACAGGTATCACATGAGTTTCCATTAAACTTTAACTCATCAAATCCATTTTGCAGTGGTAAGTTGTTTTCGAATGTTAGGGTCAGAATCTTTAAGAATGTCCTGTAACTTAATAGTTTGTTGATACAAGTGTAACTGTCTCTATTGATGTTGCATAATTCATCATGGATATTTGGTTTGTTTAAAATTTATAAATAAATAAATGGGGACAGGCTAATAACTTGAAGGCTAGTAACTTCACATGGAAGAAAGCAGTTCTTTAATCAAATCTACCAGGCTGCTATTTTAAGGCAAAAAAAAGAAGAAGCCAAAAATAAGGGGAAAGAAACCTTTTATAAAAAGTCTCTTGAATTTAGTGGAATACTAAAGTATCATATATAATAGAATGTCAGGTGCTTGGCTTAGTATGATTTGTTGTCCATGTTTATTCTGTGATGTTAGCATTTTCAGTTCTTCAGTAAAATATCCTAGTAGAAGAGGTGATTGAAGAGCCTGTTACTGTACTTTGTTGGCAATAGCAAATATCTCCCTGTGCTCCAACATAGCAGGCCTTTAATACCAATCTGGAAGACACTTCCATTGTGTGGGATATTGATGGTCTTGTTCTCTAAGGCCACGTAGTTTTAATTAATGTTCACTGCAGATTGCTGGCAAAGATATATCTTCATAGACCATGGGGGACTAGTTGCTTGGCTCTTATCTAGTCTTACACCACTAGCAGTAGCGTAATGCTGCGGTTTGGCAAATCTTTCCGTAGCTGAAACATTATTTAGGGGGAAAAATAGACATGCTTATCTCTGCAAAGACTCAACCCAGGATATGACTGTGAACCAAAAAGGGCTAAGCTAAACCATATATATAAAAGTACAAATATTTATTAAGGTGTACACATGTTAAAACTTTCCTGATTAAAAATTACTTTGTCTAAGATCAGACTATAAAAGCTTATCCACTATACATACATATGATGGGTAAATACTTTACAACTGAAGACCAAACGCGCTTCGGCCCCTAAGGGCCTTCCTCAGTGGTCACTATTATCTATATATTCTAGACACACATTCAAAGACCTTTTACAGAGTTTTAGTACACACATAATTAAACCGGATGTTGTTTCCTTGTATACTTATAATTGGACTCCTGTTATTAGCGATGGGCCATAGGCATAGCCATATCACCTCCACAACTTATTCTGGTAACAGCGATTTTGTAGGTCTGAATGTGTGTCCCTCCATCAAGGATTTTCACCATTTGGTCTTCAGTTGTAAAGTATTTACCCATCATATGTATGTATAGTGGGTAAGCTTTTATAGTCTGATCTTAGACAAAGTAATTTTTAATCAGGAAAGATTTAGCATGTGTACGCCTTAATAAATATTTGTACTTTTATATATATATGGTTTAGCTTATCTCTGCAAAGACCTGCTTTGAGACTGGTTTACTAGGGATCTACAATACGATGACATAAAGTGAATGGCATAAAGCAAATGCTGGTGGATAAAAACAGCATAAAAACACCATCAGCAAAAAGTATCAGCTTTTTTTTTTTAAAAAAAGTGTGATAATAGATGCATTAAAATGTGCTGAGGAACGTCCATTTATTTCCCTCAGGAATCCAAGGTATTGTGGATGCATACCGGGCCTGCCTCCCTCAAGTGAGGCTGTATGGGCCGACCAACTTTTCTCCGATAATAAATCACATGGCTAGGTTTGCTGCTGCAGCTACTCAACAGAAAACAGCCTCTGTAAGTACTTCATCACTACCCACACCGTAACTTCTGAATTTCAGTCAGCTGGGGCTGGAAGTTGATGGGCAGGGAACAAAACTGGCAACCTTGCCAGCCAATCTTGATGGCCGTCTCATTGATGCTTGCGTGGGCATTCTCTTCTAAGAGTTCACATGCACAAATAACTATTCTGTGCTGGTTATTGTTGCCTTATTGATGCTTGTGCGGGCATTCTCTTCTAAGAGTTCACATGCACAAATAACTATTCTGTGCTGGTTATTATTGCCCTGACAATAGAGTTCGTATTTGGAATATGTTAAGATCATTGAACAAATCTTTGTTTTGCACTCTTTGGGACTTTTTCCTTTTGTCCATCATGCTTATCTGCTGATGCCACTTTACTTCATAAATATATTTTTCTTGTCTCACTGGTAACAATATGTACTTTTGTTCTGCAGCAATACTTTGTGCTCCTGATCATCACCGACGGTGTGATCACTGACCTTGATGAAACCAGATCTGCCATTGTTAATGCAGCCAAACTCCCCATGTCGATTATAATTGTTGGTGTTGGAGGGGCTGATTTCAGTGCCATGGAGTTTCTTGACAGTGACAGCGGTGCTCTGAGATCCCGCACAGGAGAGGCTGCTGTTAGAGATATTGTCCAGTTTGTGCCATTTAGACAATTCCAAAATGTAAGTACACTTTCTGATGACACTGAGAGAGACTGATTCTGGTCTCGTCAGAATATAGTAGTAATATATAATAGTGGCTCATGTCTAATGTGCCCTATTATATAGGAACTGAGTTGCTTAGAAAGTGCACTGTGCGGATTAAGTTGTCAATGAAAAGAACATTGTTTCTTGGAAGGGTACTTCCCTTTTTTGTGTAACAGAATTCTCACATTGTAGTTAAATGACGTGGAAAGAAAAGCTCATCAGTCATCTCAGAGTGAAATAACAAACCTTTACTATTTGATCACACAGCCTGTTGTAAAAATGTAGTCTACAAATTCTAGAAACCAGAAAATGGCTGCTTTCAAGAGAGCTGTTTTCTTAAGGCCTGTTCTGATTTATATCTTAAATCCCACAATAGACTTGTCCGCATTTAATGCTCTATGTCCACTCCCTATTACCAAGCTGAAATCAGAGCACCAGTTTTACCTGACTTTCCATTATTTGCTTGGGCAAACTGCTGTAAGGCAGGGGAGGAGAGAAGTATTTGTCCTTTATTTCCAGTGCCCAGCTGTTGTTGGTTGTATGTTAACTTGGTAGTTAATAGTTTGCCTCTTTATTACTCCTTTCTGTAGCTGGATCACTTAATAAGAAAAACGGAATCCGTTTATAGCATCTCATGCTTGGATCTTTAAACAGACAAGCCTTGTCCTTGGAGTTACTGTGCAGGTTAAATTATGCATCTGCTTCAAGGGAAAAGGCTGAGGCTTTAGGCCTAGAAGAAATCAGGCTAATTAATTTGTTTCAACTGCCCAATTTTTATGTCACCAGATAGTGCTGGAGAGTGGCAGTTTTTATGGAGAAATGCACTAAGGTTGTTCTCTCCGGGAGTGTCCCCTGAGTCACCTTACAGTCCAAGCCGCAAAAATGCCAACCAGCTTTGAACCATGTAAGCAACAGTTAGCCAGCACACAGTATGGATAACGTGACAGTCCAAATGGTCAATTAAATTCTGGCTGATGCTGTTCTTCCAGATGGTCTCCTTAAATCCTCAGAAACTTGATCACATGCTTTCTGTGTTTGGGGGTACTTAAAACTCTTTCCCCCTCCCCTTTGATTCAGGCTCCCAAAGAAGCTCTTGCTCAAAGTGTCCTGGCAGAAGTGCCTCAGCAGGTGGTGAGCTACTTCAGCATGTACAAGCTCCAGCCTCCAAACAAGCCTGCTGCAAAGCAAGATGGGAGCTGAGCAGAAGACGCACGGATTGGTACCCCAGGCAAGGGGATCCCTGTGCCACCTGTCTCTGCAGTGTCAAAAGACCGTGGCGGATGAGAGTTTCATAGGTCGCTTGCTATTAAGATTTGTTCACTTATATTCTGTATTGCCAGATATACCATTATGTTTATCAATCCCTTGTTGGGCATATTTTGAAAAAAATGTTTCCAACATATTGAGAGTCATGGACAATATACATCTTCAGGATGAACAGAGCAGCTGCTTTCTTTCACACTCTCATTTCACATGGCTCCTTCACAAGGTATGCAGGACAAAGCACAGTGACTTCCCCATAGTGATTAAGCAAGCCTTTGCACGGGCTTTGGTGTGGCTTTGAGATGCTTATGTTGTGGCCATTTTAACCTGTTCAAAGCTTGCGTAAGCTTTGCATAGATCATAGAATAGAGACTGGAGAGGGCTGTGTGTGTATATATATATATACACATATATACACACAACATTTTGTGTGTGTGTGTGTGTATACACCCACCCACTACAGCTTGTTGCAAAAATAGCTGATTGTACAGAATCTAATTGTGCAAAATCATAGCATGTGACTTGTGGAGCATGAAGCACAACAAAGTGCCTTCTCTCACAAACACATATACAAACACACATGTATTTCTGTTCTGTAGCCGTATACAGTAATAGGCCTGTACTTTTTGTATACTTTAAAAATTATATTATTCTGGTTCAGTAGTTCTACTGTGCCTCAGCCATTTTGTTCCATTGTGCATAATTATACTGGGCTGCGTTACTAATCTGAAATGGCTGGACTTTTTCTCTTTTTTGCAAACCAGTTCTTTGGTTTGGTCTTTGAGGGTCACTTTTTCTTACACTTCCTCCTGCTTGTTTATTGAACACGAGGAAGCTTTAACCCACCCTCTGCATTTCGTCATCTCAGATGCACATTTGAAGCCCATGTGAAGGTTTAAAGCAAAACAGAAAACTGGTTGGATCCCCACCAATTTTCCTGCTAACAGACGGCCCTTCTGTCAGTTGGGTGGAACTTCCCAACCTCCCTTCCTCCACTGCAGGCCACTGATCTCCCTGAAGTGCTGCTCCTGGAAGACAATCAGGAACATCATGAAAGGCAAATAGGGGGAGTCTGTAGTGGGAGGGAGAAAAAATGGACAAAATCCCTCCCCTCCTTTGTGAATAGCTGGATTGTGTCAAAATTATGTCAGTGAAGCTGAAGTGTGCATAATGTTTTTATGTGTAGTCTGATGCTGTAAGTGGAAAAAGATTGAAGAGAGCTAAATTTTGTCTGTAAACTGTGTCATATAGTAAGCATGTGGGCATGATATCTGTGTTGGAGCAGGATCTAGGACATGTGTATTCGTCTTCTGAGACTGAAACTACTGGCTTCAATGTCTCTGCTTTACCTTATCATCATGCTAAAATATCAGTATGTTGGCTATTTGTAGATAAAACGTATATCGCACACACACACATTTACAAATATCCCCTGTTGATCTGATTGAAGTGAATGTTCCCATACTGCAGATTGTACATCGAAGCATGTCTCCATTGTGTCTTGAACTTTAATTTCTGTTAGGCTTTGCTGACTTTCAAATCATGTTTTATTTAGATCAGGGTTTCTTGGTTAGTAAATAGCAAAGCAAACCTGGGTCCTTGGGATGTGGAAGCTTATTGTGGAGCCAGGTTGTCATTATAATTTGTTGGATTATGACTCTTTCAACACTTATCATAATTGAAGTCCAAATGTGTGAGAAGCCAGACTTGGAAAATGAAGTGTTCTGTGGTATGATGCACATGCAACAACAAATTGGAGTGTGTCATTATAGTGCCTCCCTTTGTACCTGGGTCAGAAACAATTTCTGGTTTTTTGATGGCAGTAATTTGTTGATACTTTTGAACCATTCCATTAAAACCAGATTTAAATGGCTTGGCCAGATGAGAACAAACGTCTAATGGCCGTATCTTGATCTATGGATGTCCATGAAAATAGAAATGATTAATTGCCAAGCTGCAAGTGAAGGAAAAGGGAGCTCACTGCAAGTCTAGTGATTCCCAAGCCTTGTTATCATAACACAGAGAGAGAGACAAAATAGATTGTCATTTAAAATGAACCATGTCAGGGTTTCTGCAACCATTGGCCACCTCTGCAATGAGACTGTGGGCAAGTGAGCCATTGTCTGCTTGCTGTCTTATTAGTCTGTCCTACTTTTGCTTTCAAATGTAAAGAAGAAGAGGAGAAATCTCAACATCTTGTAGTGCCACCTCCAGCCAGTATCATGCGTGCCATGCCTTTCTCATCACAAGAAGAGCCATCCTATAGTTGTAGCATGGCTTAGACTGTGCAGTTTATAATTCTAGGCACACATTGTGCAGTTCATAATTTGCTTCTAGACATATTGTGATGTGTCCCTTGTGAATAATGTAGAACAGAATGACTTAATAAAATAGGGTTCCGAAAGCAAACAAAAAAACACTGCCTGAAATACTAAGAGGAACAATACCAAAAGTTGTATTTCCCTTATTTACTTCAACAGCATTAAATTGTTGATGGTGCATTAGCACCACCCTGTGGTAGAATGCAATTACTGGCATTGAATACTAAAAAGAAAATTGCCTTTTCCCCCTGTTTAATATTTCTAACAAAATGCAGCTTTTTTATGAGAGAAAAAATCATACAGTGTAGTATTTGTATTATATTACTTCCTATGTTAGTCTCTTTATATTTAAAGTTAACGTCAGGGGAGACTGCTTCTGGTGCCATACAATGCAAATCTATTAAACTTACATCTCTTTATATGCTGCCATTCTACTGTCTTCATTTGTTATATTTTTCTGGTTGTAAGTATTTGCCGGTGGTAGGAACACAATAGGAGTCACTATTTATGTGTATTCTTTAAATAGGTGCCCTGAATAGTGGAAATAGAAATGAGATGCTTCTGTTTTGGAGCACTGAGTTTTTAGAAGTTAGATATGCTTTTGGCAAAAATTAGTTGTGAAGCCTAGCAACACCATTTCCTGATTCATATCTACATACTGGTACTTAAGTATTTCTTTCTGACTTGAATGTCAGCTTGCTATTATGAATATTTTGTCCTTTGTAGTCCTTTTTAAAGACCTGACCTGGATAGACCAGGCTAGATTGATCTCAGAACCAAAGCAGGATTAGACCTGGTCAGTATTTGGATGGGAGACCACCAAGGAATTTCAGGGTTGCTATGCAGAGGCAGGCAATGGCAAACCACCTCTGAATGTCTCTTGCCTTGAAAGCCTGTGGGGCTGCCATGGGTCATCTGTGACTTGATGGCAAAAAAAGGCTGCTTTTTGCTGGCCTACTGTGGCCTTGGGCAAATATTTATTAGCAGTTATCTTTCAGTAAGTTAGTTTTACTCTGGAGGATGGCGGAAGACAGGAGGGCCTGGCGTGATGTGGTCCATGGGGTCGGGTCGTAAAGAGTCGAACTTGACTGTGTAACTGAGCAACAACAACAAAAGTTAGTTTTGATCAAAATGATGAGGTAGAAGCCAGATGTGAAGAAGAGAGAGGTTCCATCCTGTTCTGAAGTTCTATCTTTTAGAGCATTCGTACCGCTTATGACTTAATGGGCCAATGGAGAGACAAAGAAATACCACACCTGTGTCTATAGATGTAACACACATAAGTAGGGGTGTGCAGGGGGAAAATCGATTTTTTTTTTTATTCGGGTATAATATTTTTTGGGGGATTCCTTAGAATATACCCGAATACCAATACTGGTATTCTATTGGTACCCATTCCCAAAAGTTTTCAGCTCCATTATATCCTATAGGGCCATTGTAGTCAATGGCAAAAAACTTCTAATAAGTATTCAGGGGGCTGGGGGGGGGGGTTGAGGTAGAGGCACCAAATTTGTACCGTAGCTACTGGAGCCTCTCTTCAAAAGACACCGCAAGTTTGGTGTAGTGGTTAAGTGCGCGGACTCTAATCTGGGAGAACCGGGTTTGATTCCCCACTCCTCCACTTGCACCTGGCTGGATGACCTTGCGCAAGCCGTAGTTCTGATAAGAGCTGTTACTGAAAAAGAGCAGTTTCTGTCAAGAGCTCTCTCAGCCCCACCTACCTCACAGGGTGTCTGTTGTGGGGAAGGGAAGGGAAAGGAGTTTGTAAGCCACTCTGAGACACCTTTGGGTAGTGAAGGGTGGGGTATAAATCCAATATCTTTTCTTCTTTGGAAAAGATTGGACTAGGGGGTCCAATTCTAGGGGCAACCAAAGAGGGTGCGCCCCCAAGCCTCCATTGTTTCCAATGGGGATAGGGGAAAGGCAGTCAGCAGTATCTCCCTGAGAAAGCCAAAAAAACCACAAACTTTTTTTTAGGGGGGGGTCGGCATTCAGTATTAAGCAGCTGAATCAGCTCAGGGGATCTGATTTGGTATGTCGAATACCCGAAAAATGTTTTTTTGGGTTTTTTTAGGTCAGCTTTACCGAATGCACAGCCCTACACATAAGCCCAGATGTGGTTTAAACAAGTGGACATTGGGATGGTTTTCAGATGTAAATTTCATGATGATCTCAGTCACCTCTTTGAGGTGATTCCAAAACCCGTTGTGTCTTATTTTGAATAGTTACAGTGGTTTAGTCTAATATTGTAGGGTTTGGTACACTAGACTTTGAAGCTGGTTTCCCCCCCCCCCATTTAGCATTTACCTGTGCTTGAATGTGGTCCCAGCCATCCATCTGTAGATAAAAGTACTTGCTTTGACCTACATTCTCTCTACTGGAAGGTGTTATGCACAAGCTGCAGCTTCTGTTTAAAAAAATTACGAAGGTTTAAGGGTTGTGTTTTGTTTTGCTTTTTTACACAAAAGGATTAAAAGATTAAAAAGTGCTTGCTTGCTTTTTCACCAGATGAGAAAATGCTCCTGGGATACTGCTGTGTCCTAAAGTTGTAGGAAAGCAGAAGGCATCCTGAACAGAAGACCCACTAGTTCCATAGTAAAGCATATGGACAGCTGCTGCCAGTCAATAAATAGTGGCCCAAATGGAACAAGGTTTTGGCTTGGTTAGGCGAGATTCCTGAGCAGAGTTTGGCAGTGGAAAGTGCCGTCAGGTCACAGCTGACTTACGGTAACCCCATAGGGTCTTCAAAGCAAGAGGCGTTCAGAAGTGGTTTGCCATTGTCTGCCTCTGCATAGCAACCCTGGAATTCCTTGTAGGTCTCCCATCCAGATACTACCCGGGGCCAACCCTGCTTAGCTTCTGAAATCTGACAAGATCAGCTAATCTGGGCTATCCAGGGAGGTGAATAGAGTGTATCCCCCCTTCTAATTCTGTTGGGGTCAATAGAAAGACATAGGGTTGCACTGTAGGTCTGCTACTTTTATTTTCTCAGTATTCTATTGAGAAGCCACATTTTGGATGCTTCTCTACAAATTTCGTTATTTGGGTACAGGGATTTCTTTAAAAGGGTGGCAATAAAAAGGGCTAATAGTACTCTTTTTATCTTGCAGTCTAACTCTGAAAATAATTACATTAAAGAGGGAGAATGATCTTGATAACTTGTCTGCCAGCTGCACAGGATCTGGCCTGAACTTGTATTTCCGTTCCTGTTAGAGGCCTGGTCATGGCCAGAGTTGCAAACTGAAGGGCAAGAGCCAAAGAGGTCTTGGCCCTTGGCTTTTAGCCGGTGGCCCTAAGACAACCAGACCAATGGATTTTAGACCAGAATGCCATGATTTATACTGTTGGTTTAAATTGTATTTTGCAACCAGACAACCAAACCAATGGATTTTAGACTAGACCAGAATGCAATGATTTATACTGTTGGTTTAAATTGTATTTTGCAAGCCACTTTGGGACTGCGCTGATAAAAAGAGCACATTAAAAATACTGAACTAAATAAGGCTCTGTCTCTCACGTAGATTATGACTTTCTCACAGGTGAGTTGTGAGTCAAAGCTGAGAGGGAAAAGGAGCAGGGTGCTGCGTTCTTGCCCTGCTCATTCCCTTAGCAAAGGGGAGATAAGCACTTGATATGCTAACCAAAGCAAGCCCTGGCACTACTTCTCTAACCTGTGCTGCTAGCAGTTGGGACTCTTGAGACAAGTCCCGGCTTTCAGCAATGCCAGTACCACCCAAGGGCTCGGGGTTTGCTCTCAGCCACTAGTGATGAGGAAGGCCATGGGTACAGGCTATGTCCAACGCCTCCTGGATCCATTTTGCCAGGGACTGGATCTAAGAGCTGGCATCACTGAGCCAGTGGATCCCATAAAGGAAAATAAAATGTAAGAACCCCTGTTTTAAGACATAGCTTTTATCTCTTGAGAAACCAGCAAGGGACAGTGTGAGAGAGAGAGACCGCATTGCCCACCTTTTCTGACTTCTGAGTTTGCTACAGATAATACAGCTTAATGTTTGGGAGCTTCTGATAAGCCTGGAAAGGGTATGGAGACTAAATGGACAGACTAAATGATGTCTTCTTGGGGATTTTCTTCCTGATTTGATGACACTGTGATAAAAGAATGCTTCATAAAGCAGCATATTGTGTTTAAAACAGCTCTGTTAGATAGGAACTGACGTTTTCTGCCAGCAATGGTTTTTTAACTGAGTGGGGGAAGGACCTGTTATTTTGAAGACTTGCTGTTCTAAATGAAATACTAGCGCAGGATAGAAAGGAAGAATAGGTTCTAGTGAGGAAATGTCTGCAATGATCTTTGAGCTTCCTCTAGGATCTCTAGGAGCGGTGTATATTTTATTTTAGGGCTATTTTAGAATGGGGGGGCATGTTTTCAATAGCTGGAAGGCAAAGTTTTAACCCACCATTGCTGTTCAAGTATGCTGCACTGATTATTTGGCCATTAAAATAGTCCACTCCCTGAAACGAATGGATTTAGTTTGATTCCTGAATATTCTGGGAGATTTTGGCATTCTGAGAAGTACCTCTGTTGATGCCTTGGTGGAGACTTTCTAGCATAATAGACAGAATTCTTCGTCCCAGGAGATGGGATCTAGGTCTGTGGTTTACTTTGGTGCCAGGACAATGTAAGGGGGGAGGAAGATGGCTAGAGCTTTGGTGCTGAAAAAACGTCTGCACACTTAGCACACATTTGAAAGCCTACGAGGTGGCAATGATAGCAGAAAAGAAACATTTCCATTGCAATTTTGTCAGCTGTACTGCATCCAGCACAATTGTTTAGGGGTTTTAGATACTTATTGTCCTCGAAGATTAGAGGCCCAAAATGTACAGAATTAGTTATTAGCAATGTTTATCCACAATTCTTTGCTGATGAAACCTTTCAGATCCATTTTGACTCCCAGCTAGTACCATGCCTGTTCTCTTTATGGATGCAGTTGACTTTGTGTCCTGATTTATGTTTTCAGGATTCTTCCTATTGGGAAGGCTCCTACTTGTCAGCTTGATTCCTGACCTTCATGGTTGGGTGAAATTGCACAGGGATTAGGTGAGTGAGCTACTTATAAATATCTAAAGTGGTTTGTTGACTCAGGATTCCTCCCTTAAGACACTGAAATAAGTAATCACATGTTTGCAATGGGGGTAAAACCCTGCTTTAGATAAAACAGATGAGGCTACTGGTAGACCTATGTTCAGGGGAAATAGACTGAGAAACTGGTGGCAGAGCACCTCCAGAGTTTTCTGGATGACACATCAGCCTATGACCTTTGCAATGGTGCTTCAAGCCTGGTTGTAGTACATAGATGGCATGAATGGCCCTTGTGGACAATCTCCATTTTACTGTAAGGGCTGTGCTGCTCTGCATCTTTTGCTGCTGCTGCTGCTGGGTACTCAGTACTGTTGCAGAATTTAGGGTTGGAAGAAAGACTTTCGTTAACTGAATGAGTGTTTTAAATCTTTTTGAAGAAAAAGAAGCAAAGTGGTGCAGAGGGAATAGAATATTTAATAGTTATACAACCCCTATGTGTTTTGCATACAGCTTTGTCAGGGGGGATCTTTTCGATTCTTTCCCATACATACACTGGAGCCATAACCATTTATGCCCCCATGTCATTTCCCCAGTTAAAAATCATTTTCTGGAGGTGCTGTTTGCTGCAGTAGGGGAAACAGATCACCTTATTGTACCTGTCTTTCTTCACCTAACATGGTGAATAGCAATTCCAGAAGGGTGATTTTTATCAGTTAGGGTAAAATGGAAGGATTACCCTCTCTTCACCCCAGCAGTTTCGAAGCAAGCCTTTCCACAGCTTCTTTCAAACATTAAATAAAGTGGTGGCAGACATGATCACAAATCTCCAACATAAAGTGTAGTTTGACCCATAACGAGGGGGAGGGCAGGGACAGAATTCCTTTCTCCTGTTTTATCTTGCTAAACCATCTAGTTTTTCAGTCTGGATTATATAGTAATAGTTAAAATGGGGAGTAGTGGAAGCTGAACTCGTAGTGGGTGAACTCACAGTGTCTAGAGTCTGTTAGGCTTGCAGTCTCCATGGTAATGAGGAAGTCAGAGGAGCACACACTGATTTCAAACAAGGTTTATACTAATCTATGGTTGGGTTTTTCAACATAGCTAGTCCTCAGACATGAACAAATAATGATGTTTACCTACATTTTTCCTGTGATAATATGTGAAACAGAATTATATGCATGTGTCGATGCAATTGGGCAACCAGTAAGGATGATACTGCTTAATTTGGCTGAATATTTGCACTATGGTTTATATTATTTTTTATTTTGGTATTTATTTGTAGCATGTCTACCACTTTCTTCTCAAGCAAATCTTTGAAAAGACAACAGATAACTGTTTTAAATAGATAAATTGCAGAAAGAAGTTCAGAGAGCATTTCAGAATCAAATTGTGAATATGTAGATGTGCTCAGATAAGTAAAGACTACACTGTTTGACAAAATTATCCAAAGTTTGTAGGGACCATGATCTATGTCACAATAATTCCAGTTCCTTCTAATGTTTAACATGCAATTGGTAATGCCTCTGTATTTTTTTAAATGATGAGTTTGTAACGTGCTCTTCTCTCAAGATCATTTATTTATTTATACCCCACTTCCCCCCGCAGTGGGGTCCCAAATTTACTTATATTGTTTTCCTTACAAAAACCCTGTGAGGTAGGTTAGGTGGAGACTGACTGACCTAAAGTAATCTAGTGCACTTCCATGGCTAAGTGAGGATTTAATCTGAGCCCCACAGTGTCTGACATTACTAATTTCAATGGGGTACAAATATGCATCTTGTATATTTTTTTTGTATGACATGTATGTCTATGGCTCCTGTACTGTCCTCCTGCTACCTCCTGTACTGTCTTCTCCACCAATTAAGATCTGTTCCCCAAGCCCTTATCTCTTTATGCCCCTGCCTGCAAAGGTAAGGATGATAGCAGTCAGAGATGGTTTTTCTATGGTACTGCCTCATCTTTGGAATTCCGTCCTCCTTAAGGTATGGCTAGGGCTACCTTACTCTCTTTTTGTCATCAGGCCAAAACATTTTCTTTACTCAGGTTCTAAGTGGTTCCTTTTTTATATGGTTTATCACCTGCTTCTAGCCTGAGGGCTGTTTTAGAAATATCATTTCAGGCTGCTGGATGTTGTTTTATGCCGTTTTAATGCCCTTGGTTGTGTTTATGACTTGCTTTATTATTGATCATTATTATAGTTTTTATTATTTCATTTTATTGTTTTTAACTTTGTGAGCCACCTCAAGTTGGTCTCTGCAGTGGGGGCATATACATTTTCTAAATAAATATGAATGTTTTTATTGTTGCTGTGCATCTTTTTGTCCTACCTATTTTTGATGATGGGGTTCCCAATTTGTTTGTTTCATTTATACTTATTTTTACACATTTGGCTTCCAAATAACATTAAAATGTATAGGGAAAATCTGGTACTGGGAACGAACAGTGCTAAAATAAGGATTCATGAATCTGAGTCTGTGATGGAATTAAAGATTTGAGAACAGCAGCAGGTAAACAAAGGAGCTGCTGAGTCATGTGACTGAGAGTGGTGGGGGCCAGTTGGCTTGGAAATCTCAATGAGTGACAGATAACTGTGAACAGCTGACAGTTGAGAGCTGACAGTTGGGCAGAGACACTTGGAAGAAAGTTAGCAGTCAGCTAACTGGAGAGCTCTGAAGAGGACATAAGCCTCTAGGCTCAGTGGAATCAGCCGGATAGCAGTTTGTGTGGAAAACTGTGGCTGAATAGCACTGCACTGGTACCCTTTTATGTAAAGAGGAGAGTGAACAGAGAGTGCACAGTATAAAACCTCAGTGGTCTCAAACACCAGAGACACTGCTCCAAAGAAACTGATAAAAGTGGCTAAGGAAGGGCTAAGGGTCTGGAGGAGTCTGGAGAGCTGGGGTAATTGCACCGGTAAGACTCAAGGGACCAGGCAAATAAAGCCCAAAAGTTAACCACAAAACACTTACTGGAGAGTGGGATCATAGATGGGTGTTGTGAACTAAAGAACATCTGAGTCAGACTGAGTGTGATAAGCATACAGCCTATGTAAAGGCAAAGTGAAGTGTTTATTCTACAAAGTATCAAAATATCCTGTGTAAATATATCCCATCCCTCTGTTGAGTTTTCTGTGAAATAAAGAACTGTGCTGTTTGACTTTTACAAGCACTGGTGCCTGACTCTTTGAAAAAGAATTATACTAGACAGTTGTCCTCAATACATCCTGACGATATATATACAAACCCAGAAGAGACTACTTTTAAGTGTAAACTGGTCAGCCATCAGAAAGCAGAACTGATCAGTCACATCACAGTAAAATAAACTGAATCCAGTACAGATATATATAGACAGTGACGCCACAGCTCGGTCATGGCAACGGCCGGGGAGAGGTCATTGTGTTATAATTGGTGCCAGCATCGGGATTTCGAATAAAAACCCAAAAATAAGTGACAGGCACACAACAAGTGAGAAGACACTGCAGTATAAATAGTGAGACAGTTTGAAAGAAAATCCCTGTCAGAAATGGCACCCCCGCAGAAAACAGTTAAAGCCACTGGTGATGGGCAAATACAGGGTGAACAATGTAAAATGTTTCATGTAAATATGTTGAATCCTTACTATGACAGAGGTAATTTGGTACTAATGGCAAAAGGGGAAGAGAGTAAGGTAACTGAACTGTCTGGGTGGGGGAAAATCTCCCAAGAAATTACCATTAATGAGGTTCAATTCGCCCCTTCTCTTACCAGAGAGCAAAGAGGGCAAATACAAGCCATTGTGACCAAGTACCAAAATATTTTCTCCAACTTGTCAGGGAAAACAAACTTAGCATATCATAAGATTGATACTGGGGATTCGAGGCCTGTGGCACTTCCACCATATAGAGTAACTGGCCCAAATGCCACATATGTACAGAGTGTTAAACGTAGGACTTCTTGTACCATCTGTAAGTCCTTGGGCCTCACCTGTAGTACTGGTACCGAAGCCTGACAAAACCATGAGGTTTTGTGTAGATTATAGTAGGTTAAACAAGGTGACTGTACCTGATGTGTACCCCATGCCACGTATAGAAGAGTTGGTGGAAACAATTGGGGCTGCCAATTATATTTCAACTCTAGATCTAACCAAAGGTTATTGGCAGGTGGCAATGGACCCCAAAGATCAACAAAAGACGGTGTTTGTAACAAAAGAGAAGAAGAAGAGATTGGATTTATACCCCATCCTTCACTACCCAAAGGAGTCTCAGAGCGACTTACAAACTCCTTTCCCTTCCCCTCCCCACAACAGACACCCTGTGAGGTAGGTGGGGCTGAGAGAACTCTGACAGAAACTGCTCTTTTACAAGAACAGCTGTGCCAGAATTATGGCTTACCCAAGGTCATCCAGCCAGGTGCAAGTGGAGGAGTAGGGAATCAAACCTGATTCTCCCAGATTAGAGTCCGCGCACTTAAAAACTTCACCAAACTGGCTCCTTAAACCAAATGCAAGCACTGTAAATTCAAAGAGGGACTCTGAATTTACAGTGCTTGCATTTGGTTTAAGGAACCACGTTCCAAAGGTTAATAGATAAAATGCCAGCGGGACTTAAAGAGTTTGCCCTTGCATATATTGACGGCATTGCTATTTATGGTAACACCTAGAAAGAGCATTTACAGCATTTAGCAATTGTCTTCCAAAGGATCAAAGATGCTGGTCTCACCGTGAAGGCATCCAAGTGTCTGTTGAACTGTTAATATACATACCTAGAGGAAGTGTCAGATCTTTATGATCTAAGTGACAGCAGCAGGACTGCTGGAAACCTGTCCTGGGCGGTTCTGACCAGATAAGTGGTGTGAGGCCAGTGATGTGACATCAGCTCATTGCTGATTGGTTGTAAATATGTATAAAGGTAGTCAAGTGCTGGACTAAGTATTCCTTTTGTGAATCACGGCGTATGGCGAAGCACTTTGACAGAGCGTTGTATATTATGTGAATAAATTGTATATAGTTCACCACAAAGAACTGTGTTGCATGGTACTATATGCTGGATGTGCTGCTGACTGCTGGAGAGTGGCTGGAAAGGTTGGTGAGGCTGAAAGAGTCCTGGCAGCTGGCTGCTACTTGCTACTGGCATCAGGCCGCCACATGCGTACCGCGCAACAGGGTTATGGGCCCAGCCTGGCGGTGTCTGGAGCAGTGAGGCGGTGGTCAGCTCAGTGGGGACTCGGCCTGATATGCTGGATGTGCTGCTGACTGCTGGAGAGTGGCTGGAAAGGTTGGTGAGGCTGAAAGAGTCCTGGCAGCTGGCTGCTACTTGCTACTGGCATCAGGCCGCCACATGCGTACCGCGCAACAGGGTTATGGGCCCAGCCTGGCGATGTCTGGAGCAGTGAGGCGGTGGTCAGCTCAGTGGGGACTCGGC
>NW_015172577.1:375803-378666 GCF_001447785.1 Gekko japonicus
ACTGGCTATTTAAAAGAACCTGTTGATGGAGAGAGTGCACAACAAGAATTATATCAGTCCTTATTAGGCTCTCTGATGTATTTGTCAACTTGGTCAAGACCAGACATAAGTAATGCTGTACATGTACTGTGTCAAAAGTGTAATAAACCTTGCCAAAAGGATTGGAACGCTGCAAAGCGAATCCTAAGGTATCTGAAGGGAACTTCAGCTAACAAGTTGGTACTGAAGGGTGACAAGTCACAACAGGTAGTAGCTTACAGTGATGCAAACTGGGGCACTGACCAAAATGCGAAGTCTACTACTGGTTATGTCATATTTGTAAATAATGCTTTAATCATGTGGAAGTCTGTAAAGCAGAATTTTGTCGCGACCAGTACGTGTGAATCAGAGTATTCAGCGTTGAATGATTGTGTAATACAGTTGGAATGGGTATTGCATGCAAACTGGGGCACTGACCAAAATGCGAAGTCTACTACTGGTTATGTCATATTTGTAAATAATGCTTTAATCATGTGGAAGTCTGTAAAGCAGAATTTTGTCGCGACCAGTACGTGTGAATCAGAGTATTCAGCGTTGAATGATTGTGTAATACAGTTGGAATGGGTATTGCAACTGCTAAAAGATTTTGATATGCCATGTGATGTACCAATGGTCTTAATGTGCGACAATTTGGCTGCTGAGCAATTGGCAGGTTCACAGGGCATAAAGCCCAGGTCAAGGCACATTAATGTCCGATACCAAAATGTCAGGGACATGGTGAAAAAGAAGGTTGTGACCCTGAAGCATTGTAAAACAACTGATAATGTTGCAGACATCTTTACAAAGAGTCTGGATGATGTAAAGTTCCAAAACTGTAAAAAAATGTTGAATTTGGTCTAGGCAATGTATATTATGGGGGAGTGTTGAACTGTTAATATACATACCTAGAGGAACTGTCAGATCTGTATGATCTAAGTGACAGCAGCAGGACTGCTGGAAACCTGTCCTGGGCGGTTCTGACCAGATAAGTGGTGTGAGGCCAGTGATGTGACATCAGCTCATTGCTGATTGGTTGTAAATATGTATAAAGGTAGTCAAGTGCTGGACTAAGTATTCCTTTTGTGAATCACGGCGTATGGCGAAGCACTTTGACGGAGCGTTGTATATTATGTGAATAAATTGTATATAGTTCACCACAAAGAACTGTGTTGCGTGGTACTATATGCTGGATGTGCTGCTGACTGCTGGAGAGTGGCTGGAAAGGTTGGTGAGGCTGAAAGAGTCCTGGCAGCTGGCTGCTACTTGCTACTGGCATCAGGCCGCCACATGCGTACCGCGCAACAGTGTCAACTAGCCATGCAGGAGGTAAAATATTTGGGACATGTGCTAGGAGGAGATAAGATCACAGCAGACTGGGGAAAGGTGCAAGTTATCCAAGAGTGGTCCAGACCCCAAACCAAGGAACAAATTAGAGCATTTTTTAGGAGTTGTGGGATATTATGGGAGATTTATCCCTGAGTTTAGCACAATTGCCGCACCTTTATGTGAGTGTATGAAAAAGAAACACCCTGATTTAGTGATATGAACTGAAGAATGCCAAAAGGCATTTGAACATCTAAAAACAGTGCTAACAAGTGAACCAGTGTTACGCGCTCCTGACTTTACCAAAGCTTTCACACTATTCACTAATGCATCTAATGTCGGAATAGGTGCAATGCTAAGTCAGTGCGGAGAGGAGGGACAGCATCATCCCATCCTATATTTAGGTAGAAAGCTATTGGAACAAGAACAACACCTCTCTGTTATTGAGAGAGAATGTATAGCAGTTGTGTGGGCCATAGGTAAACTGAAATCATACCTATGGGGGAGAAAGTTTACATTGTGTACAGACCACTCCCCACTGAAATGGTTAAACCAAGTTAAGAGCACAAATAGCAAACTAATAAGATGGTGTTTGCAGCTCCAGGATTACAATTTTGACATTCAGTACATACCAGGGAAACAGAATGTAATCGCTGATGCACTATCTAGAACTATGTAAAAGCAAAATGGTAATGAACATATGAGCATAAGAATGTTTCTGAAAAATGTTTTGTATTTTGTTATTGCTGAATTTCTTTATTGATGTGTGTAAACAAGTATAAACCTGGTAGAAAAATGTGTATAGTGGATAAGATGAGATTATAATGTTATGAAACAAAGTAAGCTGCAGTGGCTCAAGTGGTTAAGAAGCTGAACTGCAGGCTGTGGAAGGTCAGTAGTTCAGCAGTTCGAGACCCGGGTGCCGCATGATGGAGTGAGCTCCCATCTCTAGTTCCAACTCCTGCCAACCAAGCAGTTCGAAAGCAAGAAATTGCAAGTAGATAAATAGGTACCACTTCGGTGGGAAGGTAACAGCGTTCCGTGCGCCTTGGTGTTTAGTCATGCTGGCCACATGACCACGGAAACGTCTTTGGACAGCGCTGGCTCTTCGGCTTTGAAACGGAGATAAGCACCACAACCCTAGAGTCGGATTCGACTGGCTTTCGAGCAAGGGAACCTTTACCTTTACCTTAAGATACTTCACATGTACCCATTGCTCAGCAAAAGGCTAAAACCTTTCTCCTTACGCAGTTATTCAGGAGGGAGGGACATGTGATAGAATTAAAGATTTGAGAATAGCAGCAGGTAAACAAAGGAGCTGCTGACTCATGTGATTGAGAGTGGTGGGGGCCAGTTGGCTCAGAACTCTCAGTGAGTGACAGATAACTGTGAACAGCTGACAGTTAAGAGCTGACAGTTGGGCAGAGTCAGTTGGAAGAAAGTTAGCAGTCGGCTAACTGGAGAGCTCTGAAGAGGACATAAGGGGAAAGTGGAAAAATCAAAACAGACACTTTTGAGTTGA